>NC_138655.1:99425684-99543184 GCF_964273445.1 Streptopelia decaocto
GGTCTTGCCTAATTTGGATGTTATCTTATCAATCCTGGAAGATTTTGCTGAAATATTAAGAAATAACCAGATGCAAGAAAAATGTTAAAGTGTGAGTTCAAGTCTGCCATACCCAGGAAACTCCCTCTCTCTTACTAGCTCTTTTATAGTCATCTACAATTTCTTTTTAGGGTTGACATGAGCCTGGCAATATAGGAACCCCCACTATGTAAGAGCTGAGAACCCCTATGCATCAATAATTGCTTCTAACACACAAAACCACACAAATATATTCAATTTTTAGAGCTATGCCACAACATTCTATCAGGAATAGAGAAGAAAGCACAGACAATCTGCACAGGCAAGCAAACAGACTAGCATGGGATCAACATTTTCAAAAACAGACAAAATGCACATTGTACTTCTAGCCTGCTATTTAAAAGGCAAGCTCTTTTCATGTACAAGGACTCAGCATTCTTCTGTAAAGAGGCAAGAACGTCTGTGCTCTTGTGGAATACCAAAAAAATATATGCCAAAATTCTACGTCAGTGGCCCCAATCATGGCCTTTAACATTTGAATGGTGTGAACAGCAGAGCCTAAAACACAGGGTGTGTAAGTGCATATTCATTTACTTATTTAACGGTGTTGTTGCAGCTGGGCATGAAATAGACCCCTTATTTCTAATAAGGCATGGTGCTTTCAACAATAAGCAGAGGGTAGACTCACCTTGGACAGACTCACCTAGTTTTTGGGTTCCCTGCAAAACTTTGCAATAGAGCAAGAAAATGTTATACTCTATTAAAGAAGAAATGAGTGCTGTTTTCAGAGGCTGGATTCAAGCCTGCTGTATTGGCCTGCCAAGGATAACTGTCTCTCACTGTCAATGCACCATTTTCTTCTGGGGGTGTTATTTTTGTTATTTTGTTATCCCATCCCTTGCCCACGGAGTGTCTTGCAATTTTGTGTGGGCAATCCCTTGAAAGCATTGGTTATTCAACTGTTTAAACCGCATTGAGACTTTAGACATAAAAGCTCAGTAATGTGACACACTGGTTTCTTTTGGAAAGCAGAGACCATGGCAACACTGCATATGTATATGTTAGAGGGTAGGGGGGAAGAAGAGAGGAAAGAAGGAGGGGGAGGCCCAGACCAACAGGCTTTGCAACGTATTTATTTTTTCAGTTATATTTAATTGCAATTAATATATAAGAAGTCAGTGCTGGGCTGAGCTAGCAAAGCTGCTCCTTTAATTCAGCCAATGCATTTGTACATACTAAAAACATTACACAGCAGGGGCTATAATTTCACATGCTGCAATCTCTAGACCACTACAGCAAAATACAAAAGAGACAGCATGTATGCCATACCCCTGCATGTCATGTAAAACAAGGAGACTGCCTGTACTATGTGTGTGTGCAGTAAGAAAGATCCAAATGCAGCTCTTCTGACATTTTAATGCTCTCATAAAAATAAACAAACTTCAGCAATATACAACATGATTCCAATTAGTAGCTTGATCATAATAACTTGACATTGTCTATTGGCTTTATACCAGGCAGCCAGTGAGTTGTCAGATGGAGGAGTCCATTCTCTCTGTGTGTGATCAACTCGCATTACTGGTAATGGAAGCCACATACACATAAGGGAATAATATACCCCTTCATGAGAAAAGCTCTCCTTGGTGAATTGAAGGTGTATAATGTTGTGGGTGTTTTTCATTCCCTGTCTCTACTATTGTGTTTCTCCTCAGCCCATTCAAATTATTTCATACGCACAAGTGGCACACAGGGTTTGGTCCTGTTTTCATTAAATCAATAGCAGAACTCCATTTTATCTCAGTGTAAGCTGAGCTGGGTCCAGAAGTATCCTTCCTTTCATTTTTCAGAATTATTCCTTACTTTCAGAAATCGTTATTAATCTTTTACCCTCTTACTTTCCTTTGGTGTGCAGAGCTAAACATGTTTTAGCTCTCAGCTCGGATTTCTTCCTGTGTAAATGAGATCATCAGAATTGTTCCAAATTTATGGAAATGCTACTCAGGGAAGATGCTAGCAGTGTTTAGGACTTTTCTCTATAAATACTTTGGTCATTTCTAAATTTCCCTAAGTTCCAAATTTTTTCTATCACAGTATTCTGATAAGTTTGCAAAGCAGGGGATAAGTAGGAGAGAAAAGAACATAAAATCCAGGTGGCAACACTTGGATTGAGACAGCTAGAATCCTTTTGGTTGACCAGAAATATGTACTAGACATGCAAATTCATTAAGCATTCCATATTTTCTTAGTCTCCTACTCTGGAGACATTCAAAACCCACCTGGACACATTCCTGTGTAGCCTCATCTAAGTGTTCCTGCTCCGACAGGGAGATTGGACTAGATGACCTTTCGAGGTCCCTTCCAATCCCTAATATTCTGTGATTCTGTGAAAATTAAACGAGCCAAAGCAAAGGGAATGGTCATTTAAATATATGTAGCCATGGTGTCACCAAAGCTACTTTGTTCGTTACATATTTCTTACTTGCCTTCCACGCAATGTACATTTTCAGTGCATCAAGTACAGCTACAAACCATCTTGTGTTTGTTGTCTCAAGTTGTCTCAAAACCTATGTGACACAGAATTTGTTTTAAAAACTGTGAAATAATCTTCTGATGTCACATGAAACCTCTACTATTGCAAGGCTTTGTCTATATTGACAAGGCAGTAGGAGATTTGAAGTGCAACACAGTTGATGCTGAGGACTTCATGTCCACAGTGTGTGTGTTTGTGGGACTTTCTTCAAAGTAGCTCGAACCTGGTCTCATAGACTAAAAGGCCATTACCATTGCGCAGTTTTGTGTCATCTGAAAGGAATCCAGTTTGCATACTCCACTACATAATCCAAAATATGGTCAGTCAGGACCATCAAAAAAAAACATTTCAAAAGCACTCACCTGATGAGAATTAAAGGCTAACAGACCTACTCTGAGATTATTTGATAGTACTCATCTTGATCAAATGTGTCAGATATCAAACTTTTGATACTTGAATTCAGTATCAGTTTCTATGAGTATAATTCTTTACAGAATAAATTTCAGTGCTCTTTACATCTTTTACTTCAGTATGTGCCATTGCTGCTTTCAGTGTCTCTTTTTTCCTTAATGTTCCTTCGCTCAACTTCCAGTTACCCATAGACTTTTACATCGATTAGGGGAATTTAGGTCTTCAAGACTTGCTGGCCCAGAGTGCAGCTCCCAGAACAGAAGGGTAAGTTAATTTTTGCACAATCATGACAGGGTAAAAGATCTGTTCAAAGTCACACTACTGATGTGAAAGAGCTCAATATGCTTTTCTTACTGAGTTTGTCAAAAGCATTTATTTTGCCTACTGCAAAAGCAGCAGCAAAATCGGAAAAACAAATCAGGTTTCTAGTCTCATGGAATACCAGTATTTAAAATACTCTTTAAAAAAAATAATTAGGATGGAAGAAATTACCACTCATTATCTTCTTTTACATCAGTCACATACACTAAATCTTTTTAAAGATTTGTTTTCTAGCACCACGGCTATCAGACCACACCAGCCTAGCTGCAAATGCAGAACTGAAACTGCATAATACCTGATGTGACACATATGGCATTGTCCTGTCAATCACTTCTGAATCCCATCAGTAGGCCTGCCGTGGTAACCTCTCATCATGACTAAAAGAGGTCACCTGAAACAGAGTACGTAGTTAGTTCAAACTGCACTGGGACCAAGATGAATTTTCAATTTCAAGTGGAATTCCTACCAAGGGTCAAATTTGTCTGTCCCCACTTATCACACAGTTTTCCAGAAGCACTCAAGATACATAAGTCTCACTTCAGAAGAGCAAAGTTCCTGCTGCACCTACAGCAAAAGAACAATCAAAATTTATGCTGAATGCTGCAAAAACAAGTGTGTGTATTTTAGAGACAGAAGGAAGCATCATCTGAGCTCTGTTACCTGAGTGCAACCAGAATCTGTCAAGCAAACTAGTTTCAGTAACACAGCTGATGTTTGCTTTTCAGACACTGACCGTTACTATGGACTGAAGGGAATTAAGTAGCTGCCTAGAAGATTTTGAACATTCTTTATATTTTTTGAATTATCCCTGTCGGAATTTGCATTTGACTTGAAATGCATTCAGAAAAATTGTTTCAATGTTCATTTTTCTGTCCAGAAATCCTGAATGAATACACTAAATCCAATTTTAAAAATGTTTTCATGAGTGGCACGTTCCTGTTCCTGTGGTTTCTCGATGCACAGATATAACCCCCAAATATTTCCTAGTTCATATTCTCCAAAGCTTAACCTGTACATGGGTTGTCTTGAGACAACTCTGAGCCAAGGATAAGTCAGATCAGTGAGAACGAGAGTGGCTGCTACAAGCACTTTACTTGTTCACTGGACATCAGGCAGATGTGGGGATAAAACTGTCAAGTGCGAAAACACAAAGAGAAATATTGCTATTTTCTATTATTCACATTCTTCCCATGAGCTGTTTGCTCAGTTGCCATGGCATAGGCGGTGAGATTTCATAATTTTTCCCCTGCCTGCCATGTGCTCATGCAACAATGTGAATTTAATCAGTCCAGACAGTTGGTTGTGTTTTGTCCATGTGAGTAGAATAAAACTTTTCTCACCAGCTAAGCCCACAAAGTATCTAAAAGCCATAAATAATCAGTAACTCCTATGACTTGCACCTGCTTGCTTTATTTGACCAAGGATACAGAAAGGCTCATATAATGAATAGTGTTCCCAAGCATTAATCACCTCTGATTGCTTACAAAAATCAAAGGAGATGTTAAGTTTAAAGTATCAGATGCACTATTTTGTTTCTTTCCAGCACCTCGATTTTAGTCTGGGCAATGCTGCAGCCTTACCTCCCTCAGTAAAATTACCCTTGTTTCAAAAATATGTGATGGGAAAAAAGACATGTCCTGGGTAGCAAATAATTTTCTAGTTATCTGTTAATCATAACAGATGTATTCTTCTAGTACATCCTAACCAGCAAAAGGAGGTGGGAAAGATACCAAAAAATGGCTGGGGAGAAACTAGAAAGCGCTGTAGGAGAGATCTCTGCCAAGCTTATGTGGAACCACGTATGTGCCAGCTTGTACAAAACAATACAACTTTATTTTGTATAGCATCTTTCATGCAAAGTGTATCCCAAAACCACTTTACAGGAGTTAAACAATACAGTTACAGAGATAAATAATAGCAGAGGGAGAGCAAAATTAACGGAAATGTGCAAGTCAGAAAAGATATATTTTCAGCTGAGATTTGGAATGAGAATTTTATAGGAACATTGGAGTGTTTTAGTTTTCGCATTTTTCTAAACAGAGCTTAGCAATGTCCATAGAGACACAAATCAAAGTGAAAGTGGTAAATGCCAGGAAATTCAAAGGTATGGCTTCAAGTTCTGCAGGTTCAAAATTAAATTAAACTAAAATCAAAAGCCAAGAGAGCAGTTTAAAAATTAAGGTAGCCTCTCAATCTTTTAACTTCTGGCTTTATGCCATTCATTCAGCTCTATAATATCTGCAGTTGGTTTATTTAAAAGGAAAAAAAAAAATAATGTGGCCAAGCACTCAGTACTCTATGATGTAAATATGGTGCAGCTTCACAGATAATAAAAAGTGCACATCAGAGGGCAAAATTTGACCCAAAGTATCTTTCATGGGACCTGGCAAACAAATGATGTTGTCTGTTTGGTAACCAGGGCTCTAATCCTCTGGGGGAGCCCTGTTGCGTACAGAAGTTCCTATTCAGTTCTTCTGAATTAATCAGAGCATTGGTTGCCCACCAGTTCTGATGTAATATATGCTTAATAACAACAGGAGAAGGATATTGTGAGGACGGCAGAATGCAGTGACCTCAGGGAGGGCCTGTACGGGCACAGCAGTACATGGGGTCTGTTCTCTTGGTGGGACTGGCGCTTATATGGCAATTCCCATTTTGGCTAACTGGTAAAATTAAAAGATTAAAAAAAAAATCAGTTACCTCTTGAGTAGACCAAACCTACATCAATCTGCAACAGACCCTGAAAAATATTATGGTCTCTGTTGCTGGCTTGGAAACACGAGAGAAATTTTTCTGCCTAAACTGAAATAAACCTTCTATGACTTCTCTGAAAACATTGGTTCATAAAGGGGACTGAGTCCACAAAGCCCTAGAAGAACTTTCAGTGCAATCAGCACTTTAAATAACGGGGCTCAGTTCAACAGTGGCATAAGCAATGAGTGCAAGTGAGCTGGAGCATATGCCTCAAAGTGCATCAACTTCCACCCAAGTCATATGCAATCAATATGCAGAGGTTGTTCATAGCACATGTATGAAAAACTGACCTGCAGCTGTAAAGGAAAAGACATAGCAAGCTCAGAGGGTATCAGCAGAGGCAAACCAAACCAAACCAAAACACTCCACCACCAACAAAAAAACTCGAACAACTTGCTTTATTTATCGAGTGCTGGCTAACTGAATACCAGTGTCATCAGACATTGCCAAATTTACTAATGTCACAATATCTGGAGGTCTTTGTTTACATGTTAGTACTCACACCTGCTTTCCAGCCTCTGGAGAACAGGCCATTTGGCACTATTATTTTTGCCACTAGTAAGTATTTCACAAAAAGAAGGTACTTATTTCTTGAGACAATATTCCAGAGTGCTTTACCTGATCCGGCAGCCAAGGCTGAATAGTTGTTCTTATTCCACCTCCTCACTTCCTCTGAGTGCCCTTTCCTCAATCCATATGCTTCTTATAGGTGTTCAGTGAATGATGACTTCATGTATAAATCAGTGTGCTGCATCACATGGAAAACCCTATTTGCTGAGCTCATGACATTTTCTGTGTATAGCAATGGGAACCAGCTAGCGTTGAGAACTGTATACAAATGGCACATAAATCACTGGGTGTCATGGAAAAGTTTATGTGCAGGCTACATGGTTTTCCATGCAAGTTTATAGTGTTTTGTATGGATGCAGGAAACAAGTGTCTGTACAAGTCTCCACCTCAGTCGCTGCCCATCTTGAAGCAGCAACAGGGATGAAGACCCGGGCTTCGTACCGCTCCCCACTTTTGCAGGATGGGTTTATAACATGCTTGGGAAAAAAAACATCTTTTGTTCCCTTGAGTTTTATATCTTCAGTGTCATTTAAAATTGTGTTCTCTAACAATTAACATAATCTTAAATTATCTCCTTTTTTTAAAAAAAAGTGTTATGCTGTGGGGAACAAGAAATTTCCACCATGACATTACATAAACCAAGGCAGGGTACAAAATACAGCTGCATCTCTATAAACCTCAGTTAACTCTGTCTCCTCTGAGAACCCCTTCCACAGATTTTCCTTACATGACCAGATTTCACCTATTTTTTTCATTGCAAACTTGCCATTTGTGCAACCTTTATTTCTGTACCCTTGTTACTCATTGAAACAAATGGTCTTACTCTCTTCAGGCTTCACTTCTCACGTAACTTCTTTTTCTTCAGGGGAAATGCCAGAGATCAGAATGGCCTTTTGATGAAACACAAATAAAAATTATGTCTTATTTATGGTATGTTATTATGTATTATACTAGTGTTTTGCTGTATGGATACAAACATCCAGTGCGGTTGTGGGAAACCAGGGTGTCAACACGGCAGTAACTGCTGCAGCTTCATGACTGACTCAGTCCCTCTGTCTAGGAAAGGCCTGATGCTGTGATCTTTGGGTAGGTGATGAGTTCATCTTATAAGCAAGAGCTTTGCCCCAGTAAGTAATGCAGCTGTATCAATGTAGAGGGTTTACAAAAAAAGAAGTCATATGATTATAACAATTACAGTAGTGGAAGCACAAAACACCAACTTAATTGGGGAGGTTTTATTGTGAAGCAGGATAGTCAAGTTGCATATAAGATTCTCCAAATGTGAATTATGAATCTTAATTCTGTCATCATACAAGAACTTTTCCCTTGAAGTAACCTTAGCATTTAGTTAGTTAGTTAGAAAAGCTTATAAAGAGAAAGCTATTATTTTTTTTTCTCTCTGTGTATGCCTTCATGCATCTGTGTATATATTTACACAAAGAATATCATATAAAAGCTTCACAGTATTTGTCAATAAGGGTGTGAGTAAAGATAATTCTGTCACTTCAAAGGTTTCTTGAAATTATCAAGTCAAGATTAGAAAAAACACCACCAACTTTAACCTTTGTGATGATTTTGTCCTGCTTTTGAAAGTACCTAATATTTTCTGGCCATCCCCCCTATGTTATTTAAATGCTGGTAATCTTGTTCATGGCAATTTCAATAAGCCACAGCAGACATATAATGCTTCCTCTTTTAATAGGTGCAAAGTGAGTTATTGTCACAAAGCGTATATATGAAAAAAGGATGTGAAAAGAGAATCCTGCCTAATCTCTGTAATAAGGGCTCGTGAGGGTGCTAACATGGTCACCTGAATTATGTGTGTCTATTGTGTTCAAATATCATAAATCAATGCATGAATAACCTCCAAATCATTTTCAGTTCATGAACATTTATATACAGAGCTCTTGAGCACTGCAAAGACAATTAGTCATATTTGTATGCCGGAATTAATTGAGAGTGAGATGCGGGAGGCAGAAAGAGAGAACAAAGAATGCTTTTTGTCAGTTCTTCCAACTGACAGGGATAATTAGATATATGAAATTGAAATTCCTCAGCAGGGGGTTTCTGTTGACAATGAATTTTCTTTTGATTCCATTCTGTTATTCTTTTATGCTGTCATCTGTGGCAATTTGTTATTCAGCTTGAAGCTTAAAAAAGCAAAGCATTCCGCTTTTATGAGTAGATGATGTCAGTTTGTACACTGCTGGGAAATAGATATTAAATGTAATCTTTAAACTAAAAAAAAAAAAAAGAGAGAGAAGAAAATAAAATCAGTTAAAGAGACAGTGCTCTGTTTACATAGCCCTCAGAGTAAAACTTTTGTGAGAGACAGACCTTGCTTTGATGGGTTTTAAAGTTGTTCAGGCTGCATTAATGTTTCAGTTGCAGTGCAAGACTGAGCCGTGCTGCGTGACAGAGTAAGGACTCATTGCCTTGAATGCCCGCTTAATAATATTATAAAAATGCTGGACTTTCTTCAGGCAGATATCCCTGTAGTATATCAAAATTGTACTTTAGTCTGGACACAAATTCCCAAATCCAACTCTGGACCAAAAGGAAGTAAAAAATAGGAAATTTTCTTCCTCACCAGCATATGCAAACCTTCCTAGTGCCTCTGGTCCTGATTTGGCATCTGGGACTTGATTTTTGCATGGTAACTTCATCAAGTTTTTGAAAACTAGGGCAGATGCAGAATCTGGCCCTTGGCTGAAAATTCAAAAAAGGCATTATTTTTTCCCCACTTCAGGCAGCGTCTCATCCTCTCACCTTCTTCAGAAAGGCTCTTTCAGTGCACCATCAACTGGAATATCTTTAAAGCTTTAAAAAAAGGTTAGCTAAAGTAACTGTCTGCACAATGTTGGTCTCTATCATAAGAAACTTGTGTGTTTACTTGTTTCTTCCTCTGTGCGATTTTGATAGCATGTACCACATGGGCACACACTGTACTACATAAGCCTATGCATACATATGCTACTAATAATCAGAAACATGTATAAAACCTTCCTTAGTTTCTTTGGCAAGGGTTTTTACAAGCATTGTGTGGCATCTAGAGTTTAAAACCCCATACTGTTCCGCCTTCATCCTCCGCTTTTCACTGGAGCTGATCCATTGAGTTATCCTGGCTTTCTTTTGCCTCTTTCCCTCCTCCGAACCCCATGTTTTTTGGCATTTCTTATTTTTCAGACTGCAATTTCTCCTTCAACAGGCATCTTGGTGGCTGTGGCTTTATTATATTTTATTCTATTTTTTTTGTTACTAAAGCAAAAAACCACACAGTATTATGATGTAGTATATATTCCAGTGAACCACTGTGAATCTAACTATACCATACGGCATATCATTAAACATAGCAATATTTAACCCATATGTATTATCGCCTCTGTACCCTCAGAGCATTCTTTGCAGATGCAGCTTTATCTCACACTTTATGGAAGAAGGCCCTGTTTAATAAGCTGTGCAAAAAAATAGCTGAGAATAGGGTTTGAGGGACTTCTCACACTGGTGAGAGGCATGAGTGTCCCCATAGTGTTCCAGCAGTGACCCCATATTAAAATGTTAGGCTTTCTTCAGTCTTCCGCTCTCTCTGTTGAGACTAAGGATACTGCTTGTGATGGCAGTTTCTGTAACGTGGCACATGACTACTGAGAAATGTCATTGATGAAGATAAATTCATTTGGTCACTACTGTCCTTTGATGAATTTGAACTGGTGACTCAGACTTTAAGGACTCTATTCTTTTGCTGCCTTCCTACCATCCAAACAGCAGTCCAAATGCTGTATTTGCAAGTTTTTTAGCTTGTCCTTCATCTCAGCCTCAGTATACATTGGGCATATCATCTACCTTCATAGAGGTTTTAAAAAGATAAATAGAAGATTCTGCAATAGATTTTATAGAGAAGTTTGTGTTCAGTTCAGTTAGCCAGATGGAAACAATTGTCTACTATGTATAGGACACCATGTACCTCAGCCTTGTTGTTCAGGTTTGTTCAGTAAGGACACACTTGTTATGCAATTAACTGCAGATGATTTGTCCCCTTGCATACCTCTGAGCCAGGATTTTTTGGGATTCAGCAGGACTCTGTGAAGTTGGATTGCTGGGGCCAGGGAGCATACATATGGAGCCTCTCAAGAGAACCAGGCAAAAAAAAAATTATCCTACTTTCTAGGTGTGAGGCATAATATGCTCAGCCATGTTCTGGAAAATGCTGTGTCTTGATATTTATTCTTAAAATGAGGAAAAAGTGTCTTTAGAATTTAAACAGTAAGTGAATGGCCTTTTTCAAGGTTGCAACTCTGCACAGAGGCACCTGCTTTCAGCATCCACGTGCTTTATTGGTCTAAATTGAAAATTAACTTTTATTATTTTATTTCATAAGAAATGTAATTATAGAACAAACTCATGCCTCAAATGTACATTTTAGCATTGACAGAAGACTGACCTTTACAATGTGCATTTCTTAAAATCAAACAAGTTGATTGGGGATGACCAAGATCCAGCTGAGTTAATATTTATTGGTGTTCAATGACCATCAAAGCCTCAAACCTTCACTGTATTATGAGGGAAAAAACAGCAGCTAAACATGAAACTTGCTTTTTTCATAATCATGTTTTGTTTTGTTTTGTTTTTTAAATCAATGTATACAACACCATGGAAATTTTAAAAGATTCTTGAGACACAAAGAAAGTAATACTACTGCCAAAATAGTGTCTATGGTTTGTTCTGAAAAACATACACACTTCACCTACTCTGAAATGCTGGAGGTTTGTAAAACATCTTGTAGCTTTGGTGAAACTTGTTAATTGTAGAATTTTTCATGGTATGTAGCATTGTATAGTGTTTTCCAAAAATAACAGCACTTTGTAGGATAAAGATTTGGTGAAGGTACTAAACAGGTTTAATTTTTTATTGCCTTTAAAATGGTTTCCCTCATCCATGCTAACTGAAAGAAGGCAATCCAAAATAATGACCTAGATTTTAATTATGAGCATGTTTTTGATTGCAGATGATAGACAGTAATTTCTTTTATCTATATATAATATAGGTCACTCCAACTTGTTTGATAACTGTGATCAGTGCTTGGGATTTCTGATTTTAAAAACTTTTTCTCTTAATCAGAGAAGATTAGGTCTATCAAGGCTGTGCTCTTTCATCTGTGTTTTGCTTTGTAAAATGAACTACACAGGCAGATAGATGTTCATACGATCTTTCTCAAGAGCAAATTAAATTACTATTGCATGACTGCTCTGCCACAAAAAAAGGGAAGTTAGTATTTGAGGCCTTTCTTCTCACACCCAAATATCATTTTGTAAGTCAATTGGTTAAGCTCGCAGCATCATATGACACTCTAGCTTATCACAGGGAAAGGATCACACAGATTTCTCTTTTACATTTTCTAAAAGTTACGCATCTATGACTGAAAAGAAACCCCTGAAGCTTACCCTTATAGTTATTTTATAGAAGAAAAAGAACCATATGATCCGTTAAATGAGTGTCTCCCCTTTATGCTGTTACTGTGGATGTGGTGAGATACTCTGCTCACAGCTGCAAATACTGAATTACTTTAAGTTCTGGCAAGCGATTTGCCTCTACGACTTTTGCCAGATAAATAATCCATGTCTTTTAGACTGCCAGCTTCATTCCAGAACTGCTTTCTTATTCTCATTCTATTTGCAGCACGTGTTCCTCTGACTGGGGAGAGGAACAGTAGTGCCTGGCTGGGTTCTGGCAAGGGCACGAGAGCTGAGGCTCATCTCCTTGAGAGAGTTTCTTGCACTGCAGTAGCCCAAAACTGCAGCAAGTGGTTTGGGGTGCAAAATCAAGGGGATTTGAACCTCTTTAGCCTTCTAGCAGGTGCTGTGGTGACTGCAGTGCTAAGGGTTAAAGGATGGCCTCTTCTGACCTGTTGCTTGGCAGCCTGAGCCTGTACACTGCACTAAGGATGCCTCACCAGTGAGGCACCACTATCACATCACTATCAGCTCTCCTTCTGTGTTGCAACTCTTTTTGGAGCGGAGGATATGTACTACTTCAGCTTTCCTCAGAGTGTCCTGTGTCCAACTTGCCTCCAGTGTGAGGTGGTGCTGGACCTTAAATTGTTCTCATCTTCCTCACAGAGAAGCTGAGGAGACTTTGGAGGAATGCGAACACCACCTCTCAGTGATGCTTTAGGAGAGCACCGAAAGAATTACAGTGCCTAGATGACCTGCTTGTGAAAGAAAAGGTTTCATTTACTGCTGTACTGTACTGTTCATTTACTCAGCTTTTACTGAGAATACACTTCTTGCAACTAATTCTGTGACTATTTCAGTTGTTTCACCTTGAAGTTTGTGTTTCTATTTGAGAGTATTAAAAGAGGTTGTGTTCATCTAAATTCTCTGTTTAGCTCTATTATTACAACCATTTAAATAGTTTTCATTTTAGTCCCTACAATGGTAGATGGATACAGGTTAGCCCCCTTTCTCCCTTACATCATATCTCTCTTCATCAAATTCTAACCACTTGCCCTTTCTCTATAAAATCTACCAGTCTTGATCAGAGCAATTCCTGCCTCTTCTGCCTGACCTGTGAAACACACCAAACTCTCTTTTTTTTTTTAATACAAGGGAACAAACAAAAAGGT
This sequence comes from Streptopelia decaocto, assembly GCF_964273445.1. Classification (NCBI taxonomy): domain Eukaryota; kingdom Metazoa; phylum Chordata; class Aves; order Columbiformes; family Columbidae; genus Streptopelia; species Streptopelia decaocto. The sequence goes on from NC_138655.1 coordinate 99,438,911, forward strand.
GTGAGGGACTCATTTTCCTGCACCTCCACTTCCTCTTGGTGAGATTTGTGCCAGATGCTATGTTTCATAAAGTAAACACCCAGGCACATCTTCTAACTTCATAATTACGTGCATATATCCTGCACACAATAAAACTAGAATAAAATCACTCCTCACCCACAAGTAGTAAATCAAGCAAATGGTGAATTAAGTTTGTCTGTTAAGCTGTTTACAATGCGCGGTTCATCTTCTTTTACATGTTTAATGATTTTATTGCTTAGTATTTGTTCTATTATTCCATTATTGTTCTATTATTGTGCAAGGGAGAAGGAAGCTAGATTTCTGTGCCATGGTTGTTAAAATCCTTCTTTTTTTCAATTTCTTTGAAACATAGGTCATTTGCCATTTCCCTCCTGATTACAAGTACAAAATTCATGAAATGTCACTCTTATATGTCCATCATATTTTTTTTCTCTAACACAGATGTAAATGACTGAGTGCTCATGCACTGTTTTTTTGATGTCTACTGAAAATATTGTGTTATGGAAAACTAAGTATTTTGCATAAACCAGTGTCACCATTTATTGCAGGGCAACAATAAACCATGGCAGATGCTCTCCGTTAACCCCCAATTCTCCCCACTAAGGAAAGGTGGTAGGAGGAGAAGGAAGATAGACTTGAAAGTTGGAAAAGTTTAAAATGCTTTACTAATGCTACAAATAAGTAGAGAAAATAATAGAAAATATACAAAACCAATCTTGAAGCTCCTGCGGTAGCACAGGGTTGCCCCCTCCCTTCACAGAGTTGGGGGTCACTCCAGCAGCTGCAGGGCAGGCACCCAGAAGTCCTGAGCGGGACATCGCAGTAAACCGGAACTGGATCAGGTATGCAGGGTCTGGAACCAGGCCTGGGATCGCAGGCACGACAGGCAAGGTTGCTTGGTTGCTATAGTAATAAATCTAAACCTGGGCCTCTTCTACGTATCATTGGTCATCTCATCAGCTCCAGAGTGAACAGCGTCTCAAAAAACATGCAGCTAAATTCAGAAAAGTGCAGTTACTTAGAGGAACTTAGCTGAAAGGAAAATTCACTAAGAGGGGAACTGGTCTTGTTTTTAACAAAACCAGGACAACTAGGAAGATTTGCTTTGTTTTCAGTTTTAAAACTTTTTCAATAGCACCAAAAGTATTTCCAGCTGAAAAACTTTGCTGTTTTTCCATTTCAAACTTTTATCTTTTGAAACACCTGAATGACACCTCCAGCTTCCTGCTTACCAAAGTAATTCAGTCAACTTTAGGAACACTTGCAGAATATTTGCCTTGAAGTAAAAATAGAATTAGCCCCCAAAAGACAATTTCAATTATACTTTTTCCATTTCTTGGCCCAGAGCTATGCCCAGGTGGTGGCCTGTGCCCATACAGGGGAGCATGCATACAGCATTGTATGCTTACTAGGACTGTCCGGAAGCAGCAGACAGAAAGGAGAGATTTCTACCTTGTGGGGTGAGCAAAATTTCAGGTGAATGAGGAAGCAGTGCTGGAGTAAATCAGAGGAAAGAAAAGCCATTTGTGGAGGCCAACAAAAAGTGTGGCGATTTCTTGCAGAAGGAGGAGAGGAAACCTCTACTGAGAGCTGAGATGAACACACTGGTGGCTGTGAGAACCCCAAGGGGAAAGGCTAAGGCCCAGCTGGGTCTGAGTTTGGGAGCAGACAGGATGGCAGTGCAGGGAAGAAAGCAACCCCAGGGGTTCTAAGGACGTGCCCCTACACCCCAAAAGCTGCTGCAACATAGATGAACAAGAGGACCCATGGGATGACAGGATGACAGAACAGTAGTTGACACAGGTGACACCTGCACCTTTGGGATCTCCTCTTGGAGCTATATGGGCAGCCCCCTCCCTATAAATCTTCCTTTTGCCCTTGTCTCTTCTACCTATGAAGTCTGGCTACAGTGGATTGGTGTTGGCTTTGGAGATAAATGAAAGCAAGGTCGTACCAGCTGGCAATTTCTGCCAACTGCAGTTCAGTTTGTGGTCTTCATGAATAACTTGCCCTTAGACCTTTTTTTTTTTTTTTTCCCCACTGTAACCAGTGGAATTATACATACAGCATTAAATGCAGTCCTCTGCAAAGGATGGGGTGGCACACAACTTCCTAATATTTTGAAGCTGTAGGTGGTACACCGCTGTCCACATATTGTGTTTCACCCCATCAGAAAGGAGAGGCACGAAAAGTTGAGGAGAATCAGAACTGAAGTCTACTGCAGAAGTTCACAGGTTTCTTTTGTGACCAAACCCATTCTGCTTCCTACAGAGCATAGCTTTTGCATATTAGCAAGCAATTATGTTGCTTTTAAAAAAGCCTGGAAAGATTTTTAGAAAAAGAAAATATGCAAGTTATTGTAGCCTACGGCTGGCATTAACTTGCGTAATGATAATTTATATTTTATGTGGGTTTTATTTTTATACAGCTGCTTTTCTTTGCAATTCATAAAAAAACCCCATATTGATATCAAAGGAATTGCTCTGTCACAGGATTTATAATCCTAACTGAGAGGTACACATCAGTGCCTTATAATATTTTAATCTATTCTGATATCAAAGGTAATTTCGGGAAGGAGGGAAATATGTAAGTTGAAAAAAAATAGTTTTATTTTCTAATTTTCTTAAAGATATTCCTTATTTCTTTCTTGACTGTTTTTCTAATCTGATCCATTACCTGTCAGTCATTTACACTGTGGGTTTGTTTTGTTGATGTGGGTTTTTTTTGGTTTTGTTTTGGTTTTTTGTGTGTGTTTCTTTTTGTTTGTTTTTGGTTTTTGATTGTTGTTGTTGTTGTTGTTTGTGGTTTGTTGGTTTTTTTTTTTTGTAAAAAGTAAGTTTTAGGCTGAGACAGCAGCAGGCTGGCAAACCTGCCACAGCTGAATGACAGCCAAGAGATGGCAGTGTTTGGGGTTTTCCGTGCTTTGGCTCTTTGCTTGTGCTCTCTGAGGTTTTAAAAGCCCATAAGAACCTCTCAGTCAGACTCGCCTCTGCTTCCTCCAGCATCCCCACCAGAGGCTGGTGTTCAGTGTGGTCTCTGTCCCTCTGGGACGGGTACCATGATTGATTTTTCCATGGTATGATCCCACATCCAACTTGGATCTCCCATTTTAGGGAAGCCAAGCACACCATGTCCCTTTGCAGATCTCCTTGCAGTGTGTGAGGGGCACGGAAGGAGATGGGGGTCTCTGCAGCAAGCCCTGGGTCAAGAGTCAAGCATCCCACATGCAAAAAAGCCCCAGGTGCAGCAAGAGTGCTTCCAAATTACTTTATTTCAGTAAGGAAACAATAAAACTTCTTGCTCATTTACACAGCGGGGTTTATGCAATGTTTGAGTGCTGGTTTCATGCACCCTTTGGCTGTCCGGCTCCCTAAGGCCAGTGACCGGCCCCTGGGTCCCTGCTCCATGGCCTGGCCTTCCCTCAGCGCTGCCAGTGACCAGTGGGGTCTCTATGGTAGTGCAGTGCTGGGGGACAAGCATGGTCCCAGCCTCAGCTCCAGGGTTATCTCACAGGGCAGGTGACAGCAGATGTTAGTTTTCAGATGACCTCCCATGGCTGTGTCACCCCAGAGCCCCCACTCCCTCAGCCAGCAGCGCTGGGCTTTCAATTCCCTCATGTGTGACCCAGCAGCCCGTATCATCTTACAGGGAGTGAATAGGAGAGTGAAGGGCAGGCTGTATGGTCACTGTTTTCAATATCCCTCCTGCTAGCCATTACATCATCCAGCTACTCTCTAAGAGGATTTTCAGCAGGCTTGGCTTCGTTATTAAAATAGTAATTAATTTTTTCCTCTTCACAAAACCCAAGGACCTTCAAATGGAGGCCTCAGGAGTGAGGGCAGCTTCCTTTTGAAAGTGGCCTTTCTAGAAGCCATAATCGGCTCTCCAACTTTACAGTACACATGTTCCCCAGTAAATGTGATTAAAGAGCCACACAAAAAACCCCTTGCAGAAAATTAATTCAGTTTCCAGAATAAAAAGTTTGATAAAGTTGTGCAATGCTCCAATGACAACACATAATAGAAGTGTAGAGTTTTATCCTCTTGAAGGATAAATGAGCGGCCAGAAAGGTCTGGTAGTTCCCAGAGTAAAAACATCTGCTACAGCTAATTCACTTTAGCTTTTGATTGTAAAATTCATTAGCCATATCAGGCAGCTGTAGTTTCAAACATGTTGCTAGGAAGTACAGTTTTACAGGCTGGGATGCCATTTGTTCTCCCCAGCAGTGGCAAGGTAGAACAAGTGCCCGATGAAATGCAACCTCCTGAAACCCCAAAGTAAGTGGGGGAAGGGAGGGCAGGAAGTGTAGGGCTAAACGCAAACAGGTGCCAAGTGCTGTCCAGCCCACAGGTTTGGGAAGGAATTGGCTTTGTGGATTAGAAAGTAAGCAATGTGCCCACACATAGTATGGAAGAGCATTTCACTGCCCTCTTCTACAGTACTTTTTTACAGATTGTATTAAGCATACAATCTGAAGTACATTATATGGGAAAATGTTTCCACATGTTGTTTAGACAAAGAGATAAACCTCAAGTGGGTTTAAAAATACACAGAGTCATATACGTGCATATATTTCTGTGTATTTTTGAATTTTAAAAGATTTGTCCTTATTGTACCTCAAGAAAGAGAGACAAACTAACACCTATGTATGCATTGCTCCCTTTTCATAGGTCACAGTGAATTATGCAGGACTGGCACCTTAGCGACATGAGGGTGCAGAGACAGTCAGCTTTGTGATGATAAACTCACTTTGATTAAAGCTGATTCCAGCACAACAATTTTTGTACTGTTAACTGAGTAGCATAGAAGTTGATATTTTTCTCCATTGCTACACAAATAACAGGGGAACTGTTCTAAATAATATGATAAAATCCACTCATTTTTTCCTTCTCACAGTCATAATATTTTCTTAGTATTGGGAATGTTCAAATCTTCGCTCATAACAAGAATCTAGCAAGGACCAATCTCCACTTTGGCAAGATGCTGGCACTGGTGTAAATATGTCATCCTTTGGAATTTTTCCACCCATTTCGACTTGCACCTGACTGCTAACTGATATGCATTCTGCAGACAGTTTGCCATCTTTGCTCCTTTATTTAGAGAGCTGTTTAACTCAATGTGTGTAGAGCACATGCCTTTCTTGGAGAAGGGAGGATGATGAGTCTAACACCAATGATTAGGATCTTGATCAACAGTCATATTGATCAGTCTTTCTGGCTGGATGTGAAATTCCTTTTCTGGTACACTCCCACTTGAAAATTTATTCAGGAAAAAGCCTGTGTTCTGAGCTGTTTGTTTCTTTTATTTATTTGTTTTTCAGCTCAGAAGACTTCCATGAACTCTAGTTAACTTAAGACCCATACTCAGAGCAAACTCATGCTACGGGTGATCTCTGCTGGATAACCTATTTCTGGAACAGGTAAGGTAATTTTGACATGTAAGCAGAAACGTTCAGCGTCATACAGAATCTATGAGTGTGTGCTGCTATTAAAAGCGTTGAAACATTGATAATTCCTCAAATTATCTACATAAATGACATCACCCCCACTTTTGAGCTAGCTTCTCTTGCTGCACCCGTGTTTTGTGGTGGTGTTTTTTTGACTGAGCGTTGACTCATGTTTGCTTCCATTTCTTTCCTTTCCTATTGAGGTTACTTACTGCAAGGACACTTGGTGTCCAGGTCCTCACTGCATTGCCCTCACTAATGTTCTCAGAATTAAGCTGCTGGGTCACTCTGAGTACTCCTAATTGTGTCCATAGCTGTGGAGAGAGGGGCATTTGATGGCAGAGGTTGGTTTTCTCCTGCAAGCTTCTCCTTTTGTTTCACATATGCTGTTCTGGGCACCATTCTCAATCCATTCACTTACTCAGACTTTTAATTCAGCATGCCTCTCAGTCTGTACTCTATTCTGTGACTGGAACTTTAATTCCTTTTTAATTTCTATTGCAGTCTCAGGTGCCATTCAGTGGGTGTTGCACCAAACATAAACAAATAATTCATGAAAGAAGTCATAAACCAAATATTTGGTCACACCTCTAAAAACACTTCCAAAAACACTGCCATGGACTATTCTCAGCTTCGCTGGCAGCCTTTTCATTTTGCTTCTGACACTAAAAATGACTACACAGTATCGGGGTGTCAGGTGAAAATTAAATAAGACTCCTTTGTCTCACATGCACAGACTTCTGTACCTCTCCCCTTCTTCCCCAAATGCTTGCTGGATACTGCATGATTTGGAATAAATACATTTTTGGGATAAGGAGATAAAGAAATAAATATGTAATCCTCTTTGCCATGTTGAAGACTGAAACTCATTTTTATCCACTGTTTTCCTGAGCTGAAAAAGCACATGGTATCTACTGTAGAAGAGCACAGGCTGCATTTTCCTGGGTGGTGGGGCCTATCTTGCTGTATTTATACCATGATATCCTACAGCTCATGTTCTGCAATGTTGTACAAACCCAGCTTCCCTCCTCAATGCAAAATAAGATGGAAAGAGGGTGGATTTCGACTGACCAAGTTTCACTCTCTATACTTATCCACCATTTCAGGCTAGAGCAATTCATCACTTTCTGCTCATGTGTTTTCATTTTTGAGCCACGAACAGTGCTAAGCAAACAAGTTACACACCCATGTAGTCTACCCAGTGGATCAAAGGCTCTGCCTGGTGACCCTACTACCTTGCTAACCTTCCTGCTGCATGCACTTGAACTGCAGCCTAGTCCCGTGCTGGGAGGCAACGGAGCCATGCATTCTCCCCATGAATCTTAGTTCCCTTCCAAAGGAAATTCAAAGGCCCAAGGGAGAGTGTTGAATGCTTTGGTGCGCTCCAACAGACTCGTGATGAATATGGCCATGGGCCAGGACCACAGGAGTCCCCAAAAATCACACTTCCCACACAAGGTAGTCTCACAGTGGATTCCCACTGTGAACTAATATCAGTCAGCACGGTGCTTCTAAAATAAAAAATATTATACTAATAACAAAGAACATTTTTTCCCTGTAAATATTCAACTGTCTCAATTTTTTCTGCTAGGCGTTTTTGAGTACACATACAAAGACATTATCTCTTTAACACTGAATTTAAATTGTTTGTAGAAAAACTGCATGCTCTCAGTCAAGGATCTCAGCAACAAAAGGCAAAAGGGAATATTTAGTTTACTTTGGGTTCATAGTGATGCAAAAGTTTGGACATCCACTTCTTCTACTGTTTTTATGTGTAGAGGACATGACAAGTGCTTAACGCCACAGATACATCCCTGACAGTGGACAAGTCTAAAATCTATATTTTCTTTTCCTGTTATATTGCACTTCCATTTATTTCTGTAATATTACAGAAAAACTTCAAAGATGTCTAGATGACAGATAACTGCTACCTCTAACTCTATTTTATTCATATGATTGGTAATGTGCATTCAAATGAACTCACAACTTCATCATCTCTCTCATAAACTACAGAATGAATTAAAACTAAGGGAAGCACATTTATAGCTAATTTACATTGCCATTGCTTTACTGCTATCTGTGAAGCCATAGCAATTAATATCTACTGAGTATCTGCCCCAAGGTTTACAAAATGTCTTTTCTTTTTCTCTTTAATTTTGAAGCAAATAATTAAACATGCAGAATTATTTTACTTACGGTTTTCTACTAAAATATTAGCTCTAAACAAGGACATTGGTGGCTTTCACATGAATATAGGCTCCTCAAAATTTTCTTTCTCTACTCCTTCCATCCTCTGAAGGAACCTTCAACCACACCTAGCAGCAAAGAAAGCAGAGCAATGCACATATATTGATAGATGAGTGTGACATTCTGTTTTATTACACTCCGTGTTCTCAAACCTGTCCCATGCACTGCCCAAGCCACTGGTGACTCTTTACAATTAGGTGGCATGGGCACCCACAAAAGTTTCATAGTCACATGGGAATCACAGCATGAAAATGCACAGATGTTGCAAGGTACTTCTTATGACTTATTATTCATACTGCAGCAGTTCCAAGAGACCATAATCCAATGGGGCTGAATGTAGTACATCCAGTCACTAAATACTTCCCCAGAGGACAAAAGAAGAGGAGTAAGCGTCTAGGGAAAATGAAGTCTGCTGTATTCAGCAGACCTTGAGTGTGTTTATGTATTCTGGACCACATCTCTACCTTTGGAAGTCTCAGTTAGACAGACACTAACTCTAGTCCTATTTTCTGTGAATCATGCTTTTAAAAAGTAACATCAGAAAGTGCTCTTGCAACCAGCCTACAAAGACTGTTGTTTTTTTTTTTTTCGCCAGGCAAGTGGCAGCCTCTTCTCCTCTATTGCTGCAGCTTTGTTGGCTGGTGCAGAGGGCTGCACTTCGCTTACTGATACAGAATTATATTGGCTTTGAATTCTGATCCTATGTCTCTGGAAATCCATTGGATACAGAAGTAAGAAGAGGTTCTTCTAGGAATGGCACCAGAAGAAAAGCAAATAAATGAGCCTAATCCTTTCACAAGGTTGTAAATTTAAAAGACTGACAGAAACACTTTTTTCTTAATTTGCCAACTGAGCAAGTTTGGAAAAGGTTCTTTTCGGCACAAAGTTTATCCACTTTACAGAATAAGCTTCAGGATGTTGACTGGAATTCATTTACTTTTCTCTGGTTTTCCCCTTTCTCTTTTACAGGAAACAAATACTTCCAGGGGGACTAGGTTGTGCTCTCAGAACTGAGGGTCAGCATAATAAAAGTGGAGCAGTGAGATTGTGCTCATGATAGAAAATTTCCAAATTTATTTAATCCACTAGATCCCTTAAAATAATGAATATGCCTGCTCACTGCAATTAACTGCATGCTATTATTGAAGATGATTCCTTTTTTTTCTCTTGATGCTTTGAGAAAATATACATGATGATGAGTATGACAAAGATGTCAAACAGAACAATAAGCTGCACAGAGCAAAAACAGACTCACAGTGCAAGAGGATTACAAAATGTATAACCTTTCTAATGCTTATGATATTTTTGTTTCACAATAGTCAGGCAGTAGGAATGAAAAGCAAAATAAAATTGTGATATTTATAACTGATAAGCAGTGGAAACTGTGACTCTTAACAGGTATCTGCATTGATTCTGATTACTTATTTGAAATTAAAAGCCCAAATTTGAATGATTTATCAGGTTACCAATCAAATTTTCTATTTCAGATTTAGGTAGTTTTAATAGTAAGAAGACTGTAGCTGCAAAAATTTTATGAATAAATTGTGGAGAAAAAAAATAATTTAACAAGATTAAACAACAACTTTAATTGGAAATAGCCCTTTCTGGGCTCTCAAGAGAGTTGAGAAGGGTGATATCATCAATGACCCACTACACAATTCTCTGTAACATAAATGCTCACAGGTTCTTTGGAAAGAATGTTGTATCATGCCTATGATAAAAATCCTCTTGCTAAGTAAAAACAAACACAGCTCTGAAAATACATATTTTGTCATAATGACATATATGTGAAAATAGCACTACACATGAGCATAATGGTTAAAAGTGTCCCCAAATTTTTCCCTTCAGTATCTAACTGAAAATAGTGATTTCATTTTTTTTAAAACAAACAAACAAACAAACAAACAAACAAACAACTTTTTCAATATGGTACCAGAGCGTTAAGGCCATACCCTCATAGCTTAAATTTACTTGCTGAGAGCAAACAGAAAACCTTCCCCAGTCTGACTGTTTTTTGTCCCTGGTGATTTTAAAGAGTACACTTTTTCTTCTTAAATATGATATAAAGTATGTATTATTTACTGTGGAAGTTTCCACTGTTGAAATAATGATTGCTAATGTAATTGAGTGAGAACATTCTGTTTCCTAGTAGACAGAGGTCCTGTGCAACCTTGCACATTTAAACAAAATGATTACCAGCAATCACCTACTTGAAATTCCTCCAAGGGTTTTTGTGTAGAGTGTATGAATACATGGGAACAAAGACAAAATACACATTTTGTTCTGTTTTAGTAGTTCTACTTAGATTTGAACTGGGAAGCTTCAGAACTGGGAATGATAATTTTGTTCAATTTTTTCTAAGTTTGACTAAATAAGTTAATTTCCTGAAGATGGAGATCTTGGGATTTATTTGCATGAACTGTGGCAACAAAGTACATGAGTTGAACACAGAAGTAACTACAGAGTCTGTTGTGAGACACATGAACAAAATGAAACAACAGTTGGGAATAATTATGCAGGAATATCCAAGCATTTTCAAATATTCTTTTTATCCAGGAGACTAATATATGGGTGACTAGAATGGGCCCAATCCAAATACTCCTGTCTTAAAATATGTTGCCTGGATAGGGACTGCAGAATCTGATCCTGCGTATCAGAAAGAAAAAGAGAAACGATGGCACTGGCAAAGTATGCTGAAAATGGGGTGCAATCCTTTGAGAAGATCCCTCCCTAATGCTCAAATTGGAAGGAGGAAGGACAGTTTAGGAATGTTTTCCAAAGCACATGTGCCAGATGGAAGGCAAACCTTGAGGAATAATAGCACCCTGTTGTTGGTTGATACTATTGTATCATTCCTTTGCTTCTAACATGTATTTCTATCAGCAACACATTTAAGCAAAGATTCAGTTTTGATTAAAGTTGCTGGGATCTGAGCATGTGCTTAAGCCTTAAACACATGTTGAAATAAGTTAAACCCTCCCTTAGCTCCAGGGCAGCTGAATGCTGGCCCTTATGCATGTCCTCTCCCAATAGCACCCCTGTTCCCTGCTACTATAGCCTAAGAGAGAAAATTATGGAGCTGAAAATTTAACCTATGTTGAACATTTTGAAGCATACTATTAGCATTTGCGTTTTTGTTTATCTGTTTATTTAATTATTTCTTTATTGGTGATACATTTTTTCTTCCATGTCTGGGAAAGGTTCCCCTGCTTACATTTTATGCTTTATCCCTGCATGTGCTTTTCCCTTTGGTTCTCCCTTAAGTAGCTAGTATTCAGGCTGTCACAGGTACATGAGGCTAATAGTTCAATCACTAGGGAGAAGGGGGGGAGGAAGATGAAAGGGCAGGAAATGACTGTCATGGCCCCAAAGGAAATATTTGTAGGAAAAGGAGTACAACAGCGAATAAAGTGCTAATTAATGTCCAATTCCAGCACTGATATACAGACCACAGCAGCAGGCAAACCCCAACCTTCTGTTCCAATGGCTGCTCAAGAGCTTTTGTGTTGTAACTCTATGCAAGCATGCATCTGCAAGTTTTGAATTTATAAAATGTTTTTGATATGTTCTCAAATATATGTTTTGTGTTTAACTGAGTTTTCTTTTTTTTTTTTTTTTCCTGGATTTACTTTCAATTAATTTGACTGAGGCTGGTTTATCTGTGCTGATGTTCAGTATAACCTGAATTTATAGTGGCAAACACTCTAACTGGAGGCAATCTGGGAGGTGCAGTGGAACAACGGAATATTTGACAAATTGAATAACAAATAAACAAGCAAACAAACAAAAAAGAGAGACAATGAGAGATTAAACTCTCCCAGTCCTAATGTGGCTTTCATGGGAAATGCTGGACCTCACTCTCAAATTTGGGGATCTGAAATATACAGTGGCACTTAGGGTACTAATCTACTGGCTTTGTCCAGCAGAATGTATTGAGAGTAACTTTCTATTGGGGAACATAATAGCAGCAGCAGCACTGTTTTAATGAAACACAGCCATTGGTACAAGAAACTGACTAAATCTGCTGTAAGAAGAAGAAAAATGGAAGTTGAAATTCACAAAGGAATGTCACGATGATGAATTATTTCTGGTGTTTAGTATCTGAGAATCACATCTTAAGGTAAAATGTTATTTGCTGATGACTGAATGCCAGAAATAATAATCTGACATTAAGCTTTTGTGAATCTGACCAAATGAAAGCCTAAAAAGGGAATTTATGGAGCAGAGTTCATTTGTTTCAGTAATGCATAACTTTTAAAATATAAATTACTGAAATATTACTCATTACCCCATAATCATAGAGGGAACACAATAGTTATTAAATTAAAAAAAAAATCTTGTATTGAAATATAGGTAAAGATATTGCATAAAGCAAGAGAAGACAAGAAACTTCAGAGCCAGAGTGGAAAAGTAATTTTTGCTTTACAGTGTTGTCCATGGCACCTTTGTATGGACATAAAGTGGGACATTTCTTACAGTACAGTACATGTGGTAACTTTTATGTCCAAAGAGGTTTGAATATCAACTGACACTCTGACTCCATGGGCTCATGACAGGGGGACACGGGAGATGCTCTCCACATGCAATGCTTTCTGTAGAGGAGACACTTTCACAGGTATAAATCATGGCACCAGTCAAGATACAGCTATGGAAATAATTTTAATTCCACAAGCCTTTTGGAGGCTTAATATGTCCCTGACTCACACTATCAGACTAGTCTGACATTAAATCATTCGATGTGAGCCAAAAACTGTGCATTGCTCTGGCATGCCATGCCAGCATCTTACGAGCGGCAACCACGTCTCTCCGATCCCTGGCCTTGCCAAGTGCAGTGTTGGCATGACTGGAAGTTCCTGCTCTCGCTGGGACAATCCCTGTGCTCCCAGCCCTGTACTCGTTGTCAGCCTCAGTCCTGCTGGAAGGAGCCCACTTGGGAGATAACTGTGAACTGTCTGTTGCACTAGCATAAAACGAAGCAGCTGTAGGATGCGGCTGCCTGAGTCTTAATAAGGTCCCAAGATGAGGCTTTGCCATGCTAAGTTTCTGTCTCAAGAGAGGGTCTACAGTGGAACAGTAAAAACCACCTGTGCCCCAGTTTTTGCTGTGCGTGATGAAGATGAGCAGCTCAAAATATAGATTTCCTGTAGTTACATACTTATACAGTATATTATGTTCATTTAGCACCATACGTTTATAAACTTGCTCTCAGTCAATAGTTGAAAGTGGTCTTGTAGACCTGTCTTTTCACAGTTGCATGTATTAAGTCATGGTTTGTTCCTGTATATGGATGTGTGTATGAAATAGTGGCCAAGCAGCAATATTTCTGCTCACATATCTGACCTTTTTAACTCTTTCTTGCTCACATGCAAAGGACTGAACAACTTTGAAGTCCCTCAGGACCACTCGTGTTACATGCTGTAAAGTGCCACCTATCCAAAAACCAGTTTATCAGATTCTGGCCTTTGACTAATGTTTATCAAGTTGTTTCTGTAAACACCTTTCAAGATCCTTTTGATTTTTTTTTTTTTAAATTCTCTTAATACTTCACTAGGTCAATATTCACTTCCTTCAGGTAAGTGAGGCTTACATGGGTGTAACTGATGAGGCAAATTAGACCTTTGTCTTTGTAGCAACATAAAAAATAATGTAAACTGGAGTACACAGCATTCTCTGCTCCCCCCACCACAGAAAAAAGGGTACTATCTGTAAGGTCAGAAGTATAATCAAGAACATTTGATCCTTTTCCTTTTCTGAAAAGACTAGTTACTTTCTTTTCTTTTTGTTATTTTAATTTGCAAGATTAAAAAAGAGAAGATAAAAAAGATCTGCTGAGCACTCCAGTAAAGTAGATTAGGATTTTTCACCTTTCAAGAACAATTGCAATTCTGGTGAGGGACCTTTTGAAATTGTCTCCATTTGAGTTATTGCTTTGACACCAGGAGGGGCTTTTCAAAGGATGAATACAGAGGTTCAATAAACTTCATTTCCCAAAGTCAAATGTATTGATGAAATCGAAATGAAAAGCATGTGAGAGATGAAATTTCTTTCCCAGGCTATGGACACGCCTCTGACTGTTATGATGGTTCCTTCTCAGGCAGGAATTCCCACAAGATGGATAAACACCCACACATCCAGCTCATCCAGGCTGATAAATACACTGCTAATGTGTATGCTCCCGTATTGCATAAGGCATTGGCAAAGTATTTGGACAAACACATCACTAGACAAGATAGCTGTGATGGAGAAGAGTGCATTTCCTTTTAGAAAAGCAAGCCAAGTTTACAGGCTTCAAAGGATTTAAAGTAATTATGAAACAAAGATCATTTCTGTCTGCAGGTGGAATATGCTCAATTGTACATGAAGTGTCTGTTGCTTGAACAGATTCAGAAGGAGTAGGACGACATGTGCATATTCAGTGCAACATATCACAAAACCAGTCTTTTTCCAGAGACTGGACTTTGGCAAGTCACATTTCTTTCGTGACTTACAGGCCAAATGGTTTGGGGCAGGCATAGGAAACAAGAGGCTTCCTGTTTTCCCAGTGAGCTTTAAGTCAGTTCTTTGCTTCTGCTGAATTCACTTTTACTTTGGAAATTTTTACGCAGGAGCTGAGATCTGTCTATTTTCACAAGAAATTTGACAAGGTTGAGCTTTATTACTCCCCATCATAAACACTGAAGTATTTGGCAGAGAAAGATGGCAATGTAGTAGTTTAGAATAATTCAGCCAAATATGATTTTGCACACAGAAACAGTTTTTCTGCCTACAAAGATGTAAAATCAAAATGTCTTCCTGTTTAAGAAATTATAAAAGGTATTTTTTTCCCCATTGATATGATTGGGTTTTTTTCATCAGCTGCCCTATTTTTAAATTATTTGTACTTACTGAATTATTCTGATATTTAGTCTTCACACTATTATTCATCATAGCACTGAGAGGCTTCAATTATGTTCAAGGATCCATGTGGCTTAATGGCTCCGTAAGCTTTTCGGCTCCCAGTGTTGGACCTTTGTACAACATTGACAATAAAAGGTAGTTTGAAGAACAGGGGTTACAAAAGCCATTTCAAGTACAGAGAGAAATCAAGAGATACCAAATACGAAGATTTATCCCAAGGCCGCTTTATATTTATTTTTAAATGGCAACTGACTCAGCTTGTAACACCAACAAAAATTTTATCACAGTAAGGGATAGATACCTGCCCTAAGAGTGGAACAGCATTTCTCTAGTATTTGGGAATACCATAAAATGAGGAAAAGACAGTTTCTACTCCCCAAAGAGTTTACAAATGGCTGTGGAAGCAGAGGCACAGAGTGAGAGAAGACTGAATGGCAGATACAAAGCAGAGCTGAGGCTGAATCCATGTCCTTTACTCCCAGGACCTACCCATTTTGCTCCTGCTATCTCTCCTCACTGCCTGAGGAGAGAGTGGGACAGGAGCAGTTGTTAGTGTGAGAAGTAATCAAATATGCCATTGTGCGACAAGCTTATGCTGCTTCTTTTAGTATGGAAGAACCATGTAAATTATGTCTTACATGGCAAAAAGGTGGGAGGCTGTGTCATACAATAGAATATTTCTGATGCTTTAAACAAACAAAACCTTTTACATCTACATTTTTCTCCTTTATCACCCTTATAAAAGTGTAAATTACCCATTGATACTCATGCTATTGTCAGAATATAAATTCACCACAGAAAGGAATGTTTTTATACAGCTACACTTCTTTGAGATGTGGCTTCATCAGCATAATTGGATTGCATTTTTATGTAATGTATCTGAACTGTACTGTGTCATGTAGTCCTTTGAAGGAACAGAGACACATTTACTTGGCTTTATTTCCTGGGAGTAATGTTTTTGAAAATATATGCTAATCTCAACACGCATCCTCACTGGAGGTAAAAGCATTTATCTGAAATCTGAACCAATGCAGACTTTCTGTGTCATCATGCTCCATCACCCACACACAACCTGCTCCAGCAGAGTGCCTAAGCCAGGGTTTGATTCCAACTGAGCAGGTTGTCCTCTTGGACCAACACTAAGCTGTGGGCTCTCTGTGAGGATTGTGGCTCCTGTCACCTCAGGAGAAACTCATGCACTTGTCCTCTTCATACATCTCTTAGGTGAGGAATTATTATCAATAATGACACAAAAGGGAAAATGAGGCACAGGATATGCAATCTTAATTACACGGTAATTTAAACATTTTTAATTCTCTTAAATAAGATCAATATTGACTAAATAACTCAGTTTGTGGTTTGGACCCCATGGCATCAGGAAATATATATAAACAGATTTATGTGGATTTGTACTGTTTAATAGTTCCCAAGCCAGCATTTCTCAAGGTACTGCCTAATGCTTCACATGCCTTCATACACATGTGAACAGTAATAAAATTCTCCTCTTCTCCAACAGATGTACATCTTCCATAAGACATTTAAAAAAATTTAGATACTATTAAAGTTAGTAGACAGGCTTTTAAAAAATATTTGAGAGTAGCTCAGGTATCATAGCTGGTATAAAGAAATGAAGCCTCACTGACTTTATACCTATTAGAAAGCTGGTCCATGTTTCCATGGAGTTCAACCACAAGGACCTATTTCCTCTTCCAGTGAAAGCTCTATCTCAGTAAAAAGGCAAAAGTGTGGTGCAGGGTAAGCAATGTAAGTAGCCAATATAAAATGTACGTTCAGTTACCTGATTCTGAGAATATGGCACAAAACCAGAGTTTGTTCCTTTACAAATTAAAATGGAGTATACCACAAGTTATCTACATTTTACATTTTCCTTCTTGTGGTGGTAAACTAGTAAACTGGGAAACATTCAACAAGAGCTTTTTCACATTACACAGAACTTTGGAATATTGTAGCATTTATTAGACTTTTTAATTCTGCAGAAAAAAAAATTTCATTATAAAGGAGCACTATTATGTCTGTAAAGTTGAGAATTGCAAAGTTGAAAGTGCTAAAAAAATGTGTACTGGTTTATTCTAGCCCCCTTACATGAAGTAGTCCTTAATTACCCAAAAGAACATCACATTGCTTTAGGTTTCCTACCTTACCCAGAGCAGAGGACAGTCCTGAATTAATCTGGCTAGGTGGTGGAAAGGGCACTAACAGCTTGATCCATGCACCACTTATTGTAGAAGTTGGAAGATCTGCATGCGTTAGATAGTTTTCAGCTGTGACTGTAATCAGGTGCACCTAAGATGAGAAATTCAGTCTTTTATTTATGGTGGTGAGCAAGGTAAGTGGAAAGAGGAGGTATCTCAGTGCTGGTCTGGAGATTTAGGCTTTTTTCTGCCTCTGTTGCAGAGTTTCTAAGGACCCAAGCCACTTCTACTGTCACTAAGAGTAAGTTTTTCATGTATGACATGAGGTTTGGGATCCTAGGGGGTATCATACCATGCTGTACAAAGAAATGCTGAGTTGCACACCCACAGCTGAAATCAGCTGGACTGCTAGCCCATGAAGGGCTAAACATATACTTTTAAAATGCAGCATGACACAAAGCTAAGTCTTATCTTGTTAGAACTAAGCACTGAAAATTAGTGGCTATTTTTTTATCTCTGTTCTGTTAGCACTTTTCTATTACATTATCCTGGTAATACTCTGGGAGCCAGCTCACTCAATTGCCTTTGCAGTTCTGACCTTGGAGTGTGAGCAGGCTGTGTGAGGAGTCTTGTTGGAAGGGCTGGGGCACCCCCAGTGTGCCCTTCAAAGTGCCTCACTGCTGGTAGTGGCCTTGTGAGAGTACGGAAGCTACCAAACAACTTGCCAAAGAAAGGGATCTTATAAATGTTTATAAACATCTGAAGGGTAGGTGTCAAGAGCATGGGATCAGACTCCTTTCAGTGGTGCCCAATGACAGGATGAGGGGCAATGGGCACAGACTGAAGCGTAGGAGGTTCCATCTGAACACAAGGAGAAACTTCTTTACTTCGAGGGTGAGAAAGCACTGGAACATGCTGCCCAGAGAAGTTGTGGAGTCTCCTTCTCTGAAAACATTCAAAACATGCCTGGACACCTTCCTGTGCAATCTGCTCTGGGTGAACCTGCTTTAGCAGGTGGATTGGACTTGATGATCTGCAGAGGTATCTTCCAACCCCAACCATTCTGTGATTGTGACACACAGATCCTTCACCAGATCTTTCTTGCAATGCTTGCTAATCTGTTTGTTGTTACATGAAAGGCACGCCACAACTTATAACCATTACAGTTTATAGTACATTTTAACCAATGTCTAAAGAAAATGTATGACATTCCAGAGGAAAATAAGTAATATACAACAACTGATTTGTAGATGGAGAGGTGGGGACTTAAGGAAACAGCTCATCCAAAAGAGGAAACCCTCCTGAATAGCAACTATTTTTAGAGGATAAACCACTGCTAAAAAGAAACAAGACATATATACCTGCATGCTGAAGAAGAACAGTCAGAGAAACCCTTCGAGGACAGGATGCAATGACTGAAATATTAGCTTGAACAAAAAAAGAGAATATAACTTTTGAAGTGTTAGTGGCAACTGAAGTTGAAGCAAAGGGTTTGAAAAGGAGCTCTAGCCATGGTTAATCCAGCAAGTAATCCTCAAAGCACACTGAGGAAATAATTTCGACTCTGGATAATGCTAAGTAGATATAAATGATTTTTTTTTTTAATATGGAACTTATAATTTCAGGGCTAGTTTATGGATTAAAGCATGTCAGAGACTAATCTTAGTGAGAGTACTGCAGTGGAGCAGAATAATAAATAAAGATATGAAGTGAAATATAGATAGAGAAAAAAAAAACCAACTGTATAAGGAGGAAAAATAGAAGTTGTATTTTCAACCAGAAGATACATGCCATAACTAAAATGCTATTAATGAAGAAACAGGGCACAAAAAGTGTGAGAAGAAAGGCTAGAGTGAGACCTTATTCCTGTAATTATGTTAAAGAAATACTTCAGAGCTATGTTCCTGTGAAAAACAGTCAAGTAAAGATTCCCATTGACATTACCAAATTACAAAATCACTGAAACATTTCACCTGCTCAAGTGTTAACAAGTGGTTGGAACTAGAGCTTATACAAATGAGGTTGATAAAATGAGAGGCACTGTAAGTTGTTATTCATATTACAATAAATAAAAGCAGAAAACCTGTGATAAAAGATCACACAGCTTAAAGCCTTTGTACCAAAAGTCAGTAGATAATGGCAAAACAGGGACAGCTTATTATGTTGTTCTTCATGTCTGCAAAATAGTCATTCAGCAAAGGCAGACCTACAGGAGAAATGAGATATGATTGCAGTTTCCCTAAAAATGGGAGAGATGTGAGTGGTGTTCTCCTCTGTCCAAAACAACCAGTGATGGAGAAGCCAATGTTTCAGCCAGTGCTGTTGGCAAAGACTGAGAAGATCAACACAAGACTAAACCCCATGAAGCTCTTTGGAGATGTACAAGACAACACAGATGATTTCAGAAGTTACTGTTATCCTTTATAAGCTGTTACTCATTTTAGTTAATGTACCTATTGTTACCCTTAACCCAGAACTTTCCTTAACCACCACCCAAGACAGTGATAAGAAGTTAATACTTACCCTCTTTTGTTGGGTTAACTATTGCACATACACGTTTGCACCTATAATCAGTAGGAATATTTGAAGAAAGCCACTGTAGATTCTCATTCAGAGGGGAAGCCGTATGAGAAGTGGCTAAAGTCACTCGGTTTGTTCAGCCTGGAGGAGACTGAGGGGAGATCTCATGGTGGCTACAGCTTCCTCACAAGTGGAGGAGGAGGAGCAGGTACTGATCTCTTCTCTTTGGTGACCAATGACAGAACCTGAGGGAACGGCAGGAAGATGTGCCAGGGGAGATTTAGGTTGGACATTAGGAAAAGGTTCTTCCCCCAGAGGGTGGTGGAGCACTGGAACAGGCTCCCCAGGGAGGTGGCACGGCCCCAAGCCTGACAGTGTTCAAGAAGAGACTGGACAACACCCTCAGACACATGGTGTGAACTGTGGGGTTGTCCTATGCAGGGACAGGAGTTGGACTTGATGATCCTTGTGGGTCCCATCCAACTCAGGATGTTACATGATTCTATGACTCTGTGAAACTTCCTTTTAACTTCCTGCTAATGTTTTTTTTCCACAGTCACTTTAGTTTGTATGTTTTTATGCCAACAATATCTTATTGGGTACACTACGCTTCCCCTACCTCCAATCTTTCCCTTTGTGTGGTTTATAAATTTATTTTGATTTATTCATTTATGTTTAATGTTGTAACCACAATAAATTATAACAGAAACAATCTAGCATATAAACATCTGTTCTCAGAACAAAGGCCTTTTTGATCCAGGACACAAAACTGCAGTTTCAGCACTGGAGATGTGACAGCTTCAATTGCAGTGAGATTTTTATGTAACTGTTAATGTTATTTTTTTTCCCTTGTTTGCTGTAGCTGAAGCAAGTAACCTGTTTCATAAGTAGCCTGTATAGAATGAAACAGAATTACCCACATACCAGCTAATAGTAATTCCAATGTCAACTCACCCATCTAGAATATGATACTTGTTGTAGAGCATTTCCTTCATGGGAGTCCCACAATAAAAATCAAGCACATTGTGTGTCAGTAGGTACATCTCTGTAATAGATCCTCTGCTCCAATATAATGAAAGTAATCCTAAACTCTAATTGCAACATGCAAATACCTGCTGAGCTGGATGTATAGCATATTATTCTCATTTATGCTTAGGCATGCTGAAATTATGCTGATAATATGTAAACACATAAGAAAAATGAATATGTACTTTCATTCACTTTAGAATATAAAGTACCTTTCCTTCACTGGCATTAGTGGTACAGTGCTAACATGCTGGAAAAGTGACCTAAGTGTAAAGGAGTATTGCAACGTGTTGAACTAAGTAAAAACAAGGTGTATCATCACTGATGTGGTCATGAGATTTGAGATTATCCATAGATAACCTGCAACTCCAAAATCATAGCAGCCAAACAGCTTAGAAGTGAAATTTCTGTCAGTAGTTGACTGTGGGTAAGTGAATTGCAAAATGCAGAAAAAAAGGAACGGTACTGGGACAGCTGTTTTCATTTCTGCTCCCAAAATGGCAGTACCTCCTTTTTAAAATGAGATCTCCAAGCAGACCTCTGTTTCTTGGTCATACTATTGTCTGGTATGATGATTTTTTTTTTTTTTTTTTTTTCAGAAAACAATTATAAGTGAATTTTGTTTACTTCTGTAAATCTCTGCATGTTGATGTCTAGGATGGTGAACAAGACGTGCCAGTCACATCAAACATTTTCTTACCAGGGCTTGCATGACAAGCTTTTTTCTCATCATGTGGTATAAATACCAGTTAAACTTTGACAATTCAGAATTTTCACTGTGGCTTTTCCTCATCTACATGCAAATTAGCTTCTTAAACATAACATTCCTCCAATTCCTTCTCTAGTCCTCTTTTCTTTTAGGGCAGCTTGTTGTGAGGCTTTTAACACAAGTGTTATCATGTGCTGGCTTCTTCTAAAATCCATTGTCTATTCTTATCCTCCTCTTTCTGCCACTGCCCAAGACAAGCTCATCTACAAAAGTGTAGATTGCATTTTAAAAGATAAATGGGAAGCCGTGGGTGTCCAGGGCAGCCAACTTCATCTATAGGAATGTGATTAGACTCAGCCAGTGGAAAGTGCAACTACTTAATGCTTCCTAACCTATGAAAGGATAGGGAGCTCCTAGGAGACATCAATCATGTTTAGAAGAGGTAAAAAATGAAAAGATTACAATTCAAAGGGTTAAAACAAAGTTGACTTCTGAATCCTTCTTTCTTCCTTTACCCTGGGTTAATGACAATGGGGACTGTATATGTTATGACTTATGGCATCACTTCAGCTTGTTTTCACAGTCTGCCAGTGGCAGGAAAGTGTGGAGCAATAATATTGTAGTATTTATTCAAAGACAATAAGCAGTCATTGCTGAGCTAGGGAAGGCAGGCCATGTTTATCTTCATGGATTTAGTCAGCTGGGAGATGAATAAGAGCCAAACTTGAACAAGCAAACATTTGCCTTCTTCTCCACAATGCAGCTATTTCACTTTGCATGGCTGCAGACATAAATCTTGCTTCGGTGGCAAGCAAACAGCTTCAGATACATGGCACTAGCTGGGCGTCACAGGACATCAGCTGAATACTTGTGACCCTGAGTGTTCACAAAAACAACCACAATCCATCTTAAAACAAAAAATGGCAACAATCTTATAATTCTTCAGCAGCGAACAATAAAAACTGCAATTCCTTCTGTAAACTGGTCTCTGGCTAAATATCAGCTGTAAAAATGACTTCCTATCTATTGTTCTACTCACAAAATGAATTATACTAAATTATTGATTGTAGCAACCCTTTGTTGCAGTGCAAATACAGAAATAAGGGTTCCAAGCAGGTATAAAGCAATTTAACTTCTAGTGATGCCTTCATGGTGTGGCAGGGAGTGTTTAAAAAAACCTCTCCCATACAGGCTAAAGACATAATGATTTCATTTAATATTTTCCTGGTGCAGGAATTAAAAATTCTGTATCTCCTTGGATAGCCAGGCAGTCTCATGTCATATAGGATAGGGATGGGAAGTAATATTCTTAGTCCTTGATCTTTTAATTCCTTGTGCAGTATAATTCAGGGAGTGTAAAGCTGTTGCATTCCCACATGCAGTTCCTTGTTCCTGGAGTCATAGCAAGACATCAGGAGCTTTCATCTGTTTTAATCCTAATATTTCCTAAAAGTCTTTCATACAAAGTGCTAGGAAGAAGTGAGCAGTAATGCTTCCCTTGGTCTGCTCACTGCATGAATGAACAGTTTGGAGAGAGCTGAAGTGGAATTTCACCTCTCACATGTTACCTCTGGTCAGTGCGTAAGTGGGTACTTTGGCATAGTTTGCCCAATATAACCTGGGCACGCACTTCTGTTAGTCACTGTTTAAATTCTATGGGAAAGAAAACTGGGTGTATGGGTCAGGAATGGAA
Source organism: Streptopelia decaocto (assembly GCF_964273445.1). Taxonomy (NCBI): domain Eukaryota; kingdom Metazoa; phylum Chordata; class Aves; order Columbiformes; family Columbidae; genus Streptopelia; species Streptopelia decaocto. Next base: position 99,461,623 of record NC_138655.1, read on the forward strand.
CTATGACCCCAATGGTGCAGATTATGTGCACACCAACCAGTCAGTCCATTTACCCAGGAATTAAAACACTGGGTCATGCAATGCTGCTTGACTGGAAAGGCACATGAGCAGGGAAGGGGAGAAAGGAGACCTCTCAATGTTATTACTGCTCCAGAGCTTTGTGATGAGCTGCATTCATGTTTACATAAGCAGGTCTTGTGCTCCCCTACATACTTTTTTAGCTCAGGAGGAGATGTGAGTGGCAGGAGGCAGTTTCTGAATGATGGCAGTATGGAGAAAGTCACAAAGTGGTGCCATGAATGTAAGGGAGTCTTATATGGGGATGCAATTACCAAGCTGCTTTGCCAAACTCAGAGGACAAACAGAGAGACATAAGTGTCTTGAGAGGCTCAAAGCAGCCAGAGGGATCTCTCATTAAAACCAACAATCCAGGCATTGTTCTTCTCACTGAATGGACATTTCAAGTCCTTTGCTATTGACTCCTTACTGTCACTGGCAATAGGTGGGTGGGAAGGGTTGGGAGGTTGGAAGGATTTTTCTGTGAGCAAGTTTGAGAAGAAATGGCATTGTCACAATGTTCCTTGTGGCGGTCAGCTATATGCCTCGTCACCTCTCCCAGTTTTGAGAAGATATGAGGTGAAGTCATAAAACCAGATGCATCAGGAACACACCAAGAATCACTTTTCATCTTTTTTTTTATTCTTTTTTTTTTTAAATTCTCAAACTGGGAGTCATTTGATAACCATGCAGGAACATTTTAACTAAAGCAGAATTGTTTCTGCTACTTACTCCTTTTAACTTTCACTTATTTACAAGATATTCATTGCAAAGGGTTTGCCCTAAGAAGCCAGACCCTCTGTTTTTGTAAATAGTTGGTTGAAAAAATGTCCAGGAGGAGAAGGCAGATGGTACGTCCAGAAGTATAACGCAATATTTACTGTGATCTGCCTACTGTGTCTTCCCAAACTGTAGGTGAGACATTGCGTGAGCAGCTGTTAAGAATGTGGGAAGGGAGACAGCATGAAATGAAATGGATTAATAAAAACACAGAGAAAAGTATATAGAAATGTTTTCTAGTAATGAGAGTATAAAAACCTCAGCAGCTTCCCTGTACCAAACATAATGCTCCCCCCTCATACGCACAGTTCATAAAATAGCTCTCCCCAGCCTGTGGAGCTTCCCGCTGCCAAACACAGAAGCTGAAGTGCCGCACTTCCACATCAGGAAAGGATAAGTGGCCCAGAGCCATTACTGCACTGTTGAATCCAGGCCAGCAGATATGTTAGGCCACATACTCCTGAATTTTCAAAGTGTTTGTATTTGGAATTGTCATCTCCTGGAAAAGAAAGGTATTCCTAAATAAAGCAAGCTCTTTCCCTCATACTGTGTTTTAAAGGAACTGAAGGGCAGCCTCATTCTCCCACCTTCTTCTCCACAGAGAAAAAAGTGTCATTCTTTGCAGCTTCTTAATTGCTTAAGTAATGTAGGCAGTTTGTGTTTTATCTAGAAATGCTACTGGCTCTGTATTGCATAAGGCAATATTCACTCGAAAGAGAAAGCGGTTCTGGATTAAAATCTTATCTCCCAACCACAATTGTCTGTTGGGAGTTTGGACCCATCTGAATGACAGAGCTGAAACCTATGTGATCTTGGAAGGTAAAAATGAAAAATAAGAAGCCCTTGGTTTCACCTTCACTATAAAAATCTACCCCTTACCTTAAGATGCAACTCAGGTCTGGAAAGCTACTCTACAGGTGGCATTTTAGAATTTCACACGCACTGAGCTTCATTGCCAGCCAGATCATTTGCACTTTTTGAAGTCCTGTTGTCATTTATGCAGGTGTTATACTTCAGTATAGGTTAGTCTGAAGAATTCCCTCACTGTCTCAGTATCCAAAGGCAATGGACCAGTATCTGAGGGCAGACATGGATGTTGCTGCTCTTTGCCCAGCAAAGGGTTCCAGTGATGTCCTGTCTTTGCACGAACAGGGACAGGTCTATAGGCTGTAACTGCCACAGAGATACCTTAGGTTTTCATGGGCAAAGCTCAGGGAAGGTACTTGATGGTGTCCAAGAGAGGTTGGAATGCAGCTGCTTGACCTCTGAAATATTTGCTCTGCAAGACTAGGCAGACTGAGAAGGTATAACAAGACATGCCTGCTCACAGGATTCGTAAATGTGTCTCACGGATGAGGAAAGTGAACAAGGTAACTTTATGCTAATTATTGTTGGCATTGAGTTGCCCTTTAAGGCAGACTTAAGCAAGGAGACAGATGCAGGGAAAGACCAAAGTTTCGGGAGTGTGTGAAACCTTCACCTGACCACTTATAGTTGATGACTTACAGCTTTGGCCATGATTATGTGATTTCTTGCTATTATTTCCTAGAGTACTCAGAGTTAAACCAACAAAAATAGCTTTTAATCACATATATTAAAATTAAGAACTACTTAATCACCATTCTCCTATAACTGGTGAAGAAATAGGGCATAATATCCTAAAGAGTTACCAGTCATTACATGTTACTACATTCAATGGGAAAAAATAGACATAAAGCAAAAAAAATAGTTAGATAATTTATGGTGTATTTGCATGTTGAACTCCATTAATTCCCGACTTAAAAAAAAAAAAAAAAAGCTAGATCTCAAAATAGGTACTGCATATTTCAAACTAGGCATTAGGTCTTGAAACGTTTAGCTGATGTGATTTGTATTTGCTTATCAAATGATAAGGTCTGTTTGTGGACAGACATTAACTCAGAGTTAATTACAAAAAATAGTTTTTAGTGTGGAATAGGAACGTTAATGCACAAAGGAACATCCAGCATGCTTTAATTCACATTTCAGTTTTTCCCATGCTTCTTCAAAGAGGAAAATTCTACTTCAAATCCCATTTGTGTCACTTTGAAAAATATGTCTTCACAATGTTTTCATGAAGGAACCTGGTTTGAACAGAGCCAAACACCCTTCCACATGATACAAACTACTTTCTTTTAACTAGTTGGGCATCTTACAGCATGGCTATGAGCTCAGCTACCAGGACATGGTCTTCATTTGCTAGCAGCTTAAGCTTATGCAATTGAATAAATGCAATCCTTGACATTAAGAACACCAAGAAAACTTAACCACATACACATTGCTCCACTGATCTTGACTATCTTGTTACTGCTGGGCTCTCCTCATAATTCCTGCTAAAATACATCAGTCTGAAAAGGAGGTGGGATCTGTGTCTGACTTTGCTTGTTGTTAGGGCAAAACTCAGAGCTTCTTTTTGGGAAGAGGTAGGTCAAAGCTTTGTCAGATTCATTTTAGGAATTAAAATGCACAGAATATTAAAATATTCAGATGTCACAGATATTTGAAATTCCTATGCAAGAAAAGTCTCCATTGCTCCTAAGGTAAATATGTTGAATTGTGGGATCAAAGAACTCAGATGCTATAAATCCAGTATTCCAGTTGCCTAAATTAACCTCTCTCTAGTTCTAGCAACCTTATCAGCTTTAGTGTATATTTTTACCTGAAAAATAATTTCAACAGATAGACAAGATTACCTCCCCTCCCCACCTCTTTTCTTAAGCAGTCCTCTCATTAGAAACTGACTAGCCTGTTTCACACAAGTGGTCAAGTTTGGTTATCATGATGATGCCCTCTGAATTTAAACCTGCTCTAAAGCAGGAAGCAGGAAGATGATGTTGGAGAATCCATGTATGTGAATGTGATCAACTCTTTTGTTGCCAAAAGCAAATCACATGTGGAGAAAATAGTCAGATAATCTTAACAGCTAAACAGCTATCTACATCTGTCTTATTTTACCATATTCCAAAACATTTGGTCTGCTATTTTGCATAAATTAGTAGAAACTTTTCAACCAGTCAATTTCTTCTGTTTTTGAATCATAGAATAAAAGCGCAGCAAAATTTCCACTGACATTAATTGTGCCACTATTTCTCTTCTGACTGTTTCCTATGCACACTCTCAGTTTATTTGCTAGCTAGGTTACCACACACTTCCATGTTGTTCACGAACATATTAAAAACCCAAAAAGTACAGATAAAGCAGCCTTACAGAACACAAATATGCATGTATAAGTGTTTGTATGATGGGTGTGTAATTATGCAGTTGCTATATCTGAGGCAATATCTCTTCAAACCTTAAGATCAGGTTACAGGTATTCTGTCTGTCTGAATGACCAAAGCTTGTGCAGTTTAACTCCTAACTTGCGTGCAATTCTCAGCAACAACAGTTATGTAAGTGCCTTTTATCATCTTCCTCAGCTTTCTATTTTTCCGTGAAGATTTCAGCTGTGCCATAGGAAACATGTGAGATATTTCAAATGTAGGATTTCTGCCAGTTGGTGATTTATTCCATTGATTACATTGTCATGTAATGGGAAGAGGAAAACCATTTTAACTGCTCATATAAACTGCAGTGGTGAGCTGGATTCTTATTTAATACAATAAATTTAGTTGCAGCTTTGTACAAGTTGTCTGATTCACTCCACGCATTACTGCCACAGTACATTATATTCACTTTGGTCCCATACCATGTCTTTGTACAACAATGGTGGCCACTAACTTCTGTCTATCTAAATAATTCAAAGAGAGAGAAGCATGTGCAATTTGCTGCTGAGTTATACTGTTTATCTATCACAATTTGATGTCAATTAGATACTTTGCATATTTAAAACAAAAATAAGGATAATTTTTCCATCGTTTTACACAAGTTGTGCTTTTTGATGGTTACTTCTTCAGTTCCTCAATTACTTAGATTTTAGTACATTGTAGAATGAGTCTTTTCTAAGCAATATTATTTAGTAATTAGCACGATGCTGATCCACATACAGTATAATAGTATCTTATATTTACTATATTATGCTGATTTCAAAGAACTTGTGACAAGGCTTCTCTGTACATCTAAACACAGATTTTCAGAAAGACATCTGCAAAAGGCTCATTAGGGTTGGGAGCATGAAATTAATGACCAAAAATGTATAAATTTAAGATTCTAAGAGACCAAGATAAGTCACCAAGACCTCTGATCAACATGAGCCAACATAAGTAGGGAAATGACAAACTATCAAATTACCAGACTGTCAGTTCAGTTCTTACATTAATGCTTTTACCCTGATGCTTTTTGCAAGGTAAAATGGTTTAACTGAGGAATAGTCGCTCACTAAGTCATAATGAAAACCTGTACCTGCTTCAGAGTGAAAGCCTCTAAATAGGCCAGGAAAATGTGTGACACAAAAAATAAAAGCTGGAGTAGGCTGGAAAGTTTGGACTCTCTCTCATTCATAACAACAATCTTTGTTCTTATAAAGCCAATGACCTGGGGGTTCAGTTTGGTGCAGGGTAGGGCTTCTGAGTTATCATCAACTACTGCAGCGCTGGGAGAACTGTGAGGTCTTAGATCTGTTCTGTAAGTTACCCACAGATTTCCTTAAACTCTAGGAGTGTTTTCATGCAGAGCTTTAGACAAAAATTTGCTTCCAAGAAAAGCTCCCATACATGAGAAAGTCAGGAAAGAAGAAAATTGTAGACATTGTGCTTTTGCCAGTTTTTTTCTTTTGCAGTTTTCTGTAGACATGCCCTGTCCCATCACTTTTTACTGATACAGAGAAGGGAGTCTAGCAAGCCTGCACTATATACTTAGGTTCTTTTAGAGGAAAAAAGAAAGGAAAAAAATATGGAAAAGAAAACAAAAACCCAAAACCTAAAGTATTCTCCTTCTTCTAGGCACCATTCCCGTGGTAAGTGTTGACCCTACAAAAGGCTGGGGTTCTGGAGTCAGGCACTTGCCAACCTAGAAAATGCTTGGTGTCAAATGCCTTTGTTGTTTTTTTTTCTTTTTTTCCCAATCTAAACAAGGCAATTTCCCTTCTTTCCTCTTTGTCTGATACTTTACTGCACATTACATTATTTAGAAAAATGTTAGTGGAGGAACACTCTGTGGGGTCTCATAAAATATTAACAGCTCCTGAAAGAAAACTTGAAATCAAGATGCTCTTTCATGCTGGGGTATGTACTCTCTTTTGTTGGCTTTTCTTCTTTCTTTTCCCTTCATTGAATCTGAATTGTTTGGCTGTCTTTCCCTTGATATGAGTTGCTCCTTGCATTTATCATATTCCCCTGGAAGAAGAAGAGGACTTCAGGGAACAAATGGTGTGATGCTGATGGTAACCAAGAAGTGACCTGTCTGCTGCACCAGCTTCTGCAGATACTAAACTGAAGTCCTGTGCAGTCATTTATTTTTAGGTTAATGTTGATGAATAAGAAAAGTGAGGGAGGTGAAGGAAATAAAAAGCCAGAACAAGCTGACTTCTCCATCAAACACAGATTTCTGGCAATGACTGATTTACTGTTTTAAAACATATCTGAACAGACAACAACTGGTTGTAATTCTTTAAGGAATGGAAAAAAAAAAAAAAAAAAAAAAAGAAAAAGTACCCACCAAGAAAACCTCCATGTAAATTGAAAAGCAGTCTGCATGGGGGAAAAATAATCTGACTGAAAACTAAAGGAAAGTAAATCTTCCCATAGTAAAGGCCTATAAATTTAGAGGTGGAAAGCAGTCCTGAGTAAAGAATACTGACATTTAAAGTGAAACATTTGCTGGTAAAGTGGCCGTCGAAAGTGGTTATTGAATGTCTTGCGAGAGAGCAAATTGTGGACTAGAGGTCTTTCTTATATTTTGTAGCAAAGCCAACTTCCATTGATACCACCTCAATGTCAGGCCCTTTCTGCAGCCATTTGTAAAAAGGCTTGTGATGTGAGATTGACGACTTAAATACTTCATCAATCAATGCTTTAGCCAATGTGTTGTTCAGTGATTGGTGGAAAATTCAAGTAATCCATCTTACCCCATCACACTTGTTCTTTATTCTCTTCAGGTATTTTCATTCCCCCCCGCCTTGGTTCATTTTCACTGCAATGTGAAAGATAAGTTGGGCCGGGAGGGAAGGGCCTGCTGCTATCTTTGAAAACCTAATCATTGCAGTAAAACTCTTCAGTGCAAAGTGCTGGTGAATTAACTGAACTTTTAATGATCCTAGAAGTTGTCGTGGTGCATGTGGACTAGTAAAGTGCAGTGCAAGGCTGCAATTTGTGCCATTCCATCAAATTAAATATGTCAAACATCCTGAATCATTTATATAATCAACAATAAGGCACTTATTTCTGCTGAATTAATCTGCTAAGTAGCTTTAAGGAAAGAAATAGGTATGACACAAAGCTGAACAGTGAGTGTAAAGAAACAAAAAAGGATTTAGGTTATTCATTTTGGCATAATGGAAGGACATCCTTTGCTCAGAGAGAGAATATCCTTTGCTTGTGAGTGAATATTTATGTTATCTGGTACTCCTAATTTTAATCTCAATAAGGATTAAAAATCTGAACTGCCTACTTGAAATTTTAGTATATATTATACAGCCAGAGCATTGCCTTCATAGCAATCTAGATGAATAGGCTTTGTTCATCTAGATTTTGCTCTTGCATTTAACAAAAAATGGTTCTGACATAAAGGAACAACTTCATTTTTTTTTCAAGATACAGGTGATGGTTTTCTTAATATATTATTATGTAGAAAAATATTAAATTAAAAATAAATACTGGTCCAGAGCCCTATGTTTTTAAAGGCTTGAGATGGAAAAGCATTTATGTATTTCCTTGGTTTCAGGTGTAAGAGTAGATTATTTCTGTTTGCCGGATCTAGTAGAAGTGCTTGCTTTTTGAGTTTTTTCTTTGATTGTTTGTTTGTTTGTTGTTTGTTTCTGAGGTTTGTTTTGTGGGTTTTTTTTGTTTGTTTGTTTTTGATTTTGTTTTTTTGTTTGTTTGTTTTGTTTTTGTTTTTTTTTTCAGGAGATAAAAATTAAGTTATCTTTAGGACAGACCTGTCATAAATCTTTTGATTAGCAGTGAAAAGAGTTTACAAATGTTTTATAAGACATATATTTGTTTATGTGAAAACGTAACAGACATCTCAGAACCTGCCATTTTAGTGAGAAATTTTAGCACACATTTTTAAAGGACTTTTCACTAGATAATGGCCCTTATGAAGGCAGAGAGCCATAAGCTTCTAAAGTTGGTGTCTGATTTATTCTGAGTTTCATGCATAGTTTTTTTTGAATGTTATCTTAATCGCATCAGTTTGAATCAGGACTGTAGTAAAAAGGGAGAGAGGAAGTGAACAAGAATCTAAACTACACTGGCTACTGCAGAGGCTGGGCAATCTATTCATTCCTCATTATGCAGTTTTGTCAAAACATAAGAAAGTCTCCAGAGATTAAAGGGAGTTTTATGACACTTTTGTTTCCTTTCTATTAGTTTATTCATTTTCCACTTTCAGGAATTTGGGTCTCCAAGACAATTGGGTATGTCAGCTTGGGATATTCTTAACCTGCAAAATCCCAGATAGAGGCCACAATCTGGGCAAAATAACCTCAGTGTTTGTCTAGCAGCAGAAAAGTAGTAGGAAGAAAGTTTAGGGCTAGATTATGACCATATATATGTATATATATATATCTCCTGATTTAATTAGTTTTATACAAGACAGACCTAAGCTTACAAAACAAATTCAAGATTTCTGTGCACAGAGAGCACATAAAAGAACTAAGAAAAACAAAAGACAGAGAACCAATAACGAACTACAAAACCAAAAGAGTGTGAGAACTAAGAGGCAAAACTTTTATCTGGATCCATATTAAAATGCTGTACAGACTCAGTCAGTATCCAGCAAGACATTATTGCATTATTAATCATCTTCATTTTTTGAAGGTTTTAGCATTGAAACGCCAAATTACTCTAAAAAGTTCAAAACAAAATAATCAGAATAAGAATTTTCATTACTTGTCTTGACCCATTATCAGGATAGTAACAAAAAAAAGGGCTGAGAAGGAAGTGTCTGCTTTTTCTCCATACATTTCACCTTTCATTGCAAAGCTCCCAATGCAGTGTATTGCTAAATTGATATTCAAGGGACATTTGATAGTATTTCACCTGAATAAAAGCAGATTTCTTTGTGTGCATTTGTGTGTTCATAAATGAGCTGCTTGGTGAATCATTCCTGTCATTAGAAGGTAGATAAACTGCAGGGAGGGAACAAAGTCATCATTTCTACCTCTGTGAAAATGATGGGGGTTTTTTAATTATTAAAATGCAATTATGTCCATTATTGATGAGCGTGATACTCAGGACAGCATCAATACAAACTGTCCAGGACACACACTCACTTGGATCTCAGGCTGCTCTGGCTGCAATAGAGTATTGATGCCAGTGTTTGTTTCACTTCTAATTCACATAATGGATGAGGACTTAAATACAATCCATGGCAAATTAGTACCTGGGAGATTGGGTCTATTTATTTATTTATTTAACGTGTTTATTTTTGTTACATGTGGGCCCTTCCATGATACCAAAGTAGGAGACTTTTTGTATTAAGGCAATTAAAGGGCACTAGAATTTGAAACATAAAAGTTGATTATGTTATCCAGGCTCTAAGAAACTAGCCATGAGAACAAGTGTCAAGTTGCTTTCTAACCCCTGTATTTTACATGTTGCTTCAATTTTTCCCCATAATATATGCATAAACACATATTTGCGTGCATGCATTCATTCACATGCCCATGCACTTCTCAATATATATAAAAAAATATACATGATTAATTTCATCTTCCAAAATTGTCTTGCTGCTTGTTTCACACAGCGCTTGCAATTCACAGTAAGGAACTGACAGACCCTCTTCGTGTTTTGGCTTTGGAAATGGAGATGTTGTTTCATTCTTTTGGACCTGACCCATGAAGACATGTGCCTCTTAAGCATAACAAGGCTGAGGAAGCTGGAGCTCTTCTGTGTGGTTACAGGCAGGGGCAGAAGGGAAGCTGGTGTCCTCCACTGCCTCTCTCCACTCAGTCACAGAATCACAGAATGGCTGGGGTTGGAAAGGACCTCTGGAGATCATCTGGTCCAACTACCTGCTAAAGCAAGTTCATCCAGAGCAGATCACACAGGAATGTGTCCAGGCAGGTCTTGAATGTCTCCAGAGAAGGAGACTCTGCAGCCTTGCTGGGCATCCTGTTCCAGTGCTCTGGCACCCTCAAAGTAAAGAAGTTTCTCCTCACATTCAGGTGCTTCAGTCTGTGCCCATTGCCTCTCATCCTGTTGCTGGGAGTCTCATCCTGTCCTCTTGACACTCACCCTTGAGATATTTATAAACATTGATGAGATCACCTCTCAGCCTTTTCCAGGCTGAACAGGTACAGCTCTCAGTCTCTCTTCATAAGAAAGGTGCTCTAGGCCCCTAATCATCTTCGTAGATAGTCATTGGACTCCCTGCAGTAATTCACTATCCCTCTCAAGCTGGGGAGCCCAGAACTGGACACAGTACTCCAGATGTGGCCTCACCAGGGCAGAGTATATGGGGAGGATTGCCTCCCTTGACCTGCTAGTCACACTCTTCTTTATGCATCTCAGGATACCATTGGCCTTCTTGGCCACAAGGGCACATTGTTGACTCATGGTCAACCTGTTGTCGACCAGACCTCCCAAGTCGTTTTCTGCAGTCCTGCTTTCCATCAGGTCCACCCCTAACCTGTACTGGTGCCTGGGGTTATTCCTCCCTACACTTGCCCTTGTTAAGCTTCACTAGGTTCTTCTCTGCTCAGTCCTCCAGACTGTCCAGGTCTCGCTGAATCCCAGAGCTGGTCCTGTCCCTCCCACTCTCAGTTTAAACATTAATAGTTGGAAAAGAAAGAAGCACCCATAAATGTGACTTATCTTATGGGCCCACAGCTCATTATACGGGCATTGCAGTCTTTTGTGGGCATGCAAATGCCTCATGTTTGGATGTCCTGAAAACACTCGTGCCCCATCAAGCAGAGAGCCAGGTCAAATGAACACAGGAGGCCTCTGCCTGACCTAAGAGCTCCTGGGCCTGCCCTGTGATGGGCACTTTGGTGGGCGAGACCAGAGAGTGCCATGGCTTCCAGCCTCTGTTGCTTCGTTTCCATGGGAATCAAAACCTGGGCTTTTAGGGCAGCAAAAGGAGTGATCCCAAGCCACCCTTCCAAAGACACTGTGAGCCACAGGACTTCTCATTTTGTGACAAAGCTTAGCCCTCCTGTTAATAATTTTTTAAAACTGCAACTCCCTCTCCAAGAAATTAGATAGTGACTCATATAGGACCTCAGTGTAGCCACATTTACTCTTATGAAAAAGCAACTAAAGATACCTCTCCCAATAAAACAAAGCCCATTTTTCCTCTATCTACACTGCAAGTCTAATACAGGTCTTCCCTTTCATGCTTTCTGCTGAAAATTGAAAGCATCATCTGTACAAAAGCAATGACAAAGGCTGTGTTTGACCAAAACCCTGATGTTGGCAGGTTTTCTTATAGACAGGCGATTTGGTTAAACGAACAAAAGCAACTGTGCAAAACAACCAGTACAATACTGTATATCAAGAGTAATTAAAAGCCTTCATTAAAAATGTGACAACCAAATCATTTTATATTAGACAGAGAAACCCCTATTGACATTTGAAAATAATGAATAAACAGAATGTCAATTCACTAGCATTTGCTATTTAGACTTTGAGGCATACTCTTAGCTCTAAAATCTGCTCCTAGGACAGGAAACTCCTGTTGAAGTCAGCTGGAGTTGTTTATGTGTAGTTGGTAGTAAATTTTGGCCCTCAGAGATTTTTTAGCGTTCATTTAAGACAGTACAAGCTAGCATAACCCTTGGTTTAACCCTCTGTCTGAAGACATTGCTCTCACTGCATCCAAACTTCATGGCTACAGAGGATTCTCTTAATGCAGACCATAGAGTTCCTACACAACTGAGGTAAAAGTAACAATGCAGTTGCTGAATTCACTTGCCATATAGGAATCTATTACTGTTGCAGACAGATGATAAGCTAGAGCTGGTTGAATTTTTCCTCTCTGTTATTTCAAAATCTGGTCTCTAGAATTGAGCAAAACATCATATAATTGTTACAGCAGCCTTTCAGGTCCCCTCTCCACGACGGAGGATGTCTGTTGTCACAGACGTAGCAGAGACATGCCATCTCACGACAGAGCAGAACAAATGAGGATCAGGGAAGTGCTCCTAAGACTGGAGTAGGAGACTCAGACCTCAGGACTGATGCAGATGTGCAGCAAGTGCATTTTCTGTGCATCTCCCCAATCTCCTTTCCCTAAGGTTTCTCCTCAGATCCCATCTTTGCCCTTGGCTTGCCACCTTCCCCAGCCCAGATCCTTTCCCTTCCTCTTGCAGCCCAGTGGGTACAGCTATGACCAAGCATGAGTCACCAGTGGTTGGATGCTGTGTCTTCTGTGCTCTGCTCTGTGGCTGGCTCCGTCAGTGAGCACAGGGAGCAGAGCCGGGGAATGGTAGGGCTGCCTATGAGTGACAAGCAGCTCTCCTGAGCTCTGTGAAACAGCGGGGGAAGAAGTGACAATTCTGAGCTCCAGGACTTCAGGCACAGGTCTGTTCCTGGGACAGTTGTTCCTCTGCGTGAAACTGGATGTTGCACCCATCCTGGCAGAGAGTTAAATAGAAAGCAACGGCAGTACCTGCAGATTAGAAGGATTCTTCGTTATTGGTGTAAATTATCAAAATAATGCAGTGTGCAGAAACAGAGTTGCAGTCCCACATTTACAGCAGAGCAAGGAGGCCAGCCAACAGTGGGCGGTTCTGCCTCTCCTCTGTGCTCCTCTCCCTTGAAATGGTGTTTCGTTTTTTCCACCTTCAATCAGCAAGCACTTGAGTACATTTAGTAGTACGTGTGTTCCTTTACACTTCTCCCTACCACATTTTCAATAAGGAGACGCGCTGTGCTCAGCAGAATGAGAAGCCAGGGAACCAGCCAGACAGGTCTGTGCACAATCATCAACTGTCACTTTTCCTTGTGAAGCGATAGGGATTTTCCCAACCAGGAAACCCACAGGATTTTTTTTTATTTTCTGTTCTTGGAAGACTTAGTTTACCTAAGCCTCCCAAGTCTGATACTTGATGTTGATTAATCATAACTGGTATAAGCATATGTCCATGGTTCACCTGAGCAACAGTGCAGTGCAAAGTGATGCAGCGCTTGGAGCACTGCTGGATACAAAAGGTCAAAAGGGAAAGTGAAGGCCACATGCTTACTCCTTTATCAGCTCCCTGAGTGGTTTTCCTACTTCAAGTACAGTCCAAGGTTTTACACCATGCAAGGGAATAATGATTTGCTCACCAAAATCAGTGTTGCGGTTGTAGTGGTAGGGGTTAATACTTTTTTTATAAATGCTCTTGACTTTAGCCTCATTTTAGGCATAAGAAGGAGCTCTGATTCTCTCTGTGTGGGGTCGAAAATATTAAGAGTTTCTTTTAAATAATTCTGTGGTGCAAAATCATACCTTTTTCATGGTAGCACTTCCATTGGTGTTAATTGCTATACACTTGAAGCAATCCCCAAAATACAATTTTAATGCTCAATTTTTTATACCTTCATCTAATTTTTAATTCCTGCATTTTAACAAGTACTAGACAACAATAGTTTTGCCATTATATTTAACAGTTTTAAACTATTTTTATGACATCCAGCTACATCAAGGTGATAAGTCTATCGGTAAAACAACAATTTAAGTACTGCATTTACAGTCAAAAGCATTTTTTGTCACTCCTAAATTGACAAATTTCAGTTGCTCCTTATTGTTCAAAACAATTTTTAAAATTACACAGTAAGAACATAACAGTATCTGTCACTGTGTAATTAAATCCCTTGAACGGTTTGCTATATATAGAAATACTGTATTATAAAGTGTTAGTTACCGTTAAAAAAATTACCAATTACATTTATAGTGAAAACCATTAAATTGATTTACAGCAAAACAGTTATTTCACTGTGTTTGTGCATAAAACTGCTAGTAGTGTGACACAAAACATAGTTTTAATTTTGAACTCTGCAAACTTCGGAAAATTATAAACAGGAAGATACAATAAAGCTAATGAACATTTGAAATGCTCATATTCAATAAATGGCTTTACATTTAGAAAATACTTTCACTGGAGAGACAGTTAGCTGGTTTCCAGCACAGTGCAATTCTTTGGTGTAATGAGAAATTTTGAAAATAATTAAGAAGGGTCTGACTCTTCTTGCAAGGGTCCAGCTCAATTATGGGCTGAAATACATCTTAATTTCCAGCTTAATTTCAAGCATATTCCAGTGCGTTGCTGGCTTTGGTCTCATAAATGTGGAAATTAGGTGGTGTATATCCATGTTAAATACACTTACTGCCAGCATGTGTTAATTTTTGTTTTCTTTTGTAACTAATAACGAATACACACATTTCTCAACATTATTTCTTATTTGTGATGTTGTATAGTTTTGGTATTAGTACTAAATATACAGATATTATTTTAAGGTTCAGTTGAAATGTAAAAGAATTATTTTCCATTTTTATCTATCTCCAATATACTATAATAATCCAGTTGTTCTTTACCAGTTTGCATATACAGCATGCACGGAAACAAAACAAAGGAGTCTGGCATATAAATTTTACCCATAGTAAAATGAAAATAAGTATAATTGAACCAAAATAATACCATAGCAAAGTAAATCCATATCTCCGTTCATCATAAGTATTTTGTTTTATTTTAGACGTCTTCATCCCCTAGTAATACATTAGACAATAAATCATCAACAACTTTTTGGATTTTTTTTTTACCTAGAGCAAGAGAGTCCTAAACCTTGTCAGTGAAATCAAGCCCTCGTTATGGTCAAGGGGAAATTCAACTTTATTTCAGCCTGACCTAGAGTGATTTGAAATCTTTATGGTTCCAAAACCCACCATTTTGTAGCTGCTTTTCTATTACATAAAAACACCAATGAATGTATTAGCAGAAAAGATACATGAATTGGTGGGTGACTGTACATTTGTTTTTAACAGATTTTCTGCCCATTTTCAGAGTGATGACTTCTTGCTTCCTTACAAGTAGGAGAAATGATCTCCAACTTATCTAGTCAGAATGCAGCAGGACTCAGTATTCACAGCCAGAGTAGCTGAAGGCCTGAGATGATGGAATAATGTGAACAAAGTAAATATTTGGCTGTCTTTATTCAAAAATTGAGAAGCAATGAAGAGGTATTAGTCGTGTACCTGCTTTCTAACTTAAAAAGAACATTTTAATTTTTTAGGCATTTGCTCACTCTAAACTTGAATTGGCAGAAGACAATCAAGCTATTTGCTAAATAAAGTTTTTCCCACCAGTCCAACTCATTCACCAGAATGAAAGAAAAACCTTGAGGATTTACTTGCCTCTCTTTTATTTTCATATCTGACATTCCTTTTCCTACATAACAATAGATGTCAATTAATAAAATCCTATTAAAGACCAGCCTGTAGATGAAATGTCTACTTGTGAATCATTGGTGTAAAGAGAATGGATGAGGAGGGAAAAATGCCACAATTCTGTCTTACATTGGTAATGTAGGTAACAAACTGTTGTACACAAGGCACAGACATGCTGAAAGGTATCAGGTCTTTCTCAAACAGAAAAGGCATAGATTGCCCACTGCCCTGGGATGCTGCTGTCCTACAGACAATTTGAGACAAAGGTGAACAATTTATTTGGAATGCATGTATTTCTCAAAAAAAACATGGATGCTCTGGGACAGAAAGGGTAATTAGAAGAGGAGAAATAGGGGTTAACAAGACCAATAATGCAGTCTACTTTGGCAATCTCCAGTTTGCAAACCCCAAGTGCTCTTGTGCTTGATTGTTCTAACTGTGGAAAACAGGTTGTGGTTCATGTTGACATTATGTTATCAGCCATTTTCCCTTAAATAGATTATATATACTGTGTTTAGTATATCATGTTCATTAATAAATGAAGCTGGTTTAAGTGTCTGTACTAAGATGGAAAGAAAAATACCACACTCAGAAGAAAAGATTAGACCCCACAAAACCAGCAAATTATTACTTTCAGCCAAAATTTGGAATGATTTTTACTAGCTCTGGAATGATGCTGCATTCAGATTTTTAATGAAAATTAAATTATGTCATTTCACTGACTTTAAAACACTGAGACTGGCAGTAGCATAACATCAATGTCAAGAGAGCATGTTGGCCTTGGCTTAAATCGTGCCTATTTTAAAGTGTAAAAATTAATAGTGATGCATGAGACATAGTCAATTTTCTTGTGCAAATCATCTGCTGCAGACATCAGATTGTCACTCAATAAGCAACACATAATTCACTTTCCCACACATTTTCTAAATACAAACTATAATTTCACACAATATTTTTACTTTTAGCAAGGGAGGCACCAAGCCTCTGATATTTTCTTTTATTGGAAATGCATTTTTTACATACATCTTTACGGTATGACATGAATCAGTCACTGTCTTAAATGGCATATGTAGTTTCAACAATATAACTCGAAATCACTGTCTCTAACTATATGAAGTATAGAAAGGGTTACATTTCAGCAAGTTTTATCGTATCAATTCATGAGCCTTTTCACACCTTCTTAACTCTTATTTTACTATAAAGTTTTAAACTAGAAATCACTGTGACAACTTAATGACCTTGAGTTTAATGTTTAAGCTGGGACATTACTTAGGTCACAGCATGAATGAAAACAAAAATATTTTTATAAACTTCCTCCCTTTTGGTGCATGCAGTCTTTCCCTTTCTGTGCCCTCGTAGGTGTCAGCTGGTCTTTGGCAGAAGAAGATATGCTCTTGCATTCTTGGACTCCATGGCTGTCACCTATAGTGAGAACAGTTAATAAAGTACAGCAGTGATGAGCTCTTCACTAGTTACCCAGATTTGTTGACATGCCACCTCAACGGGCTTGTGATTTCACTCATTAGTTATACAGTAAAAAAATTAAATCCTTTCAAGGACTGCAAATGCCAGCTCTAACAGAAGCACAGCAGCTTCGAAGCAGATCAAAGCTAACTTTTCTGTCTTCTCGTCTCCTTTACAAAATTCCTGATTTCCTTATGTATAAATGAGCACAAAACAGAAAGACACAAGATTGAACAAAAGAATTTAACTTTTTGGTTTCAGTGAGGGAAAATAAAAGGTGTCTGAACAGCTAAGGTCTATCCCATGCAGACCAACAATACGGAGTCCCAGAGTCCCCTGAATTCATAGATTTTTACCTGCATGCATAGTTTCTTTTGAATATATTTTTAAAATGGTAATTTTGATGAAATGAGGAGCTTTTTATCTCCCTAATACCTGAGTTCTGCAAGAATGCTATGGGTTTAAAATGAGGTTATTCACTATCCTTTTAATTTTTTCTAGCTATGATTCAAGTTGAAGCATCAGTAGTATGGTATCCTCTTCAGATACCGGTGTGTTTACTAGCTTTGGCTCATATTGGTGTGCCTTGGATGATATCTCCCCACAGGCTCCAAGCTGTAGCTGTTTGCTGCTGACCCTTGGCAGAGGATGCCTGGTAGGCCAAGAGGCATCCCTGAGGTCTTGCGTATGTCCTCTCACTGAATCTGTGTGAATGGAGGATGCAGGGAAAGGGGTCTGCATAGCATCGCTCCTGAGAAATCACCTCCTCCCATGCTTTCCAAACCCGAGCACAAATGAGGAGGATGCTCCAATCACACTGATTTCTATACATCAATGCCTTTTCCTCTACCTGTGCTGACTAGCTCATTTTTGATCTTTGTGCATTTTACTTGCAATCTTATATGTCACATAATATTAACAGACATAATTAACTGAGGAGTTGAACCTGGTCTCATTCAAGTCAACAGGAATTTGCCTTTGAGTGAAAAGTGGACGGATAAGACGAGGTAGGGTCAGAAGCCACCCAGTTTAAAGAAATTTATCTGGTTTCACTTTAAAAACCACATAAATCTTTCTCTCTTCATATTGGGGACAGACAGCTAGAGGAAGTAAAAAGCATGGCAAGAGAGCTGCAGACAGCTTGTCATTTGGAAGTAAACAAAAAAAGGGCAGAAGCCCCTCCATTGTAAGTTTTTTCCTATTTCCATCACTTTTGTTTTTGGTTTTTTTTTTTTTTTCCTCTTCCTCTGAAAAGTGTAGGAGGGTGAAAAACCAGCCTGTATTCACACAAACATTATTGCAAACTTGCAAAGTTCAGAAATACCAAACAGACTTTAGTGAGGACCTTCTTGGCATGTATGCCACCATCATGTAATGGGATACTCATTCATCACATGGCCAAAAAACAGGTGGCTGCAGTTCACGTGCCAGGTGCCCATCATAAGGGTGTACCTCAATTTCAGAGAGGATACTGTGACAGATACGTCCCCACTGCTGTCACCAGAGGAGGTCCAGGCCGAATCTATGGTCCACCCTCATCATGTGGATGGAAGTGCAACTGCTTCACAATGGGAGAACCTATGCTTTGTGGCATGATGGATGCACATTTGGCCACATGAAGGTGAGGGGAGACCACACATCCCTAAAGGCCACAGTACAGAATGAGCTTCTGAAAATGTTGTCTGGTGCAGAACCTAGTCTATCACAGCACCTGTGAGGCTCTTAGTAAAAAAGATGGGAGAAGCACGAGGATCATTGCCTCCAGCAATCTGCATCCAGCCTGTGGGCTGGCAGGTGGTCACTCTTGGAGTATCAGCCAGAACACTGGGACTAGAAAAAAAAAAAAAAAAGATAAGAATTGATATCCTATAACAGAAAGGATGAAGGACAGATTTATCTGTTCATGCACCTAATCTCCTTCCACAGCACAGTATTGCCTAGTTTATACTCAAAGACAGAAATTTCATAGGAAATGGCGATGTTTTCATTCTTTCTCCTTACTCCCTGCACCTTTCAAAGTGTGCACAGCTTATGGACGACAAAGTTTATTACTCATATAATATGATAATATTTCTTTTTATATAATACTCTAATTATTTGCATAATAATAATAATTTTATCCTATTCCTCAAAACATCCATCATAGTTTGCTTTCACATCTACCAGTCTTCCAATGACAAAAAGCCAAAACACAGCAGCAGCAAAGATAAAGCACATAATGGGAATGCAGTGGTAATTTGCCTATTGAGCATTTATGAGTATGTAGTACTTGGCATTTGAAGAATCCTTTGGCACACTATTCACAGAATAACCCAGACACTTGAGAGATGAAAAATAAAAAATATATTAAAAGACCTGATTTTTCGCTCCAGGCTGGTTTCTGAATGCTGTTCCATTTACATCTGTTTAGTGATTTATTTAATAGCTGCGACTAAAATAATAATATGGACTAACTACAGAAGATTAAACTAAATTTTGTCTTGTAGATATCCATGGATAACCTCCTAATGAAACAGTAAAAGCACCCCATTTACTATGACATGAATACTAGGGTGATTAGGATAAAATTTCTATCACTTTATTGGTTTAATTTTGGCTTTAGAACTTGACTAAAGGTGTAGCCCCTTTTCTGAAACACTCTTCTATTTGCACAAAGTGTATTTATGTCATTGGGCATTTGGCAGTACTGGTGGTCAAGGAACTGTGGAAACTGCTGCTGTCTGTGAAATTCAGCTTCAGAATTTCTTGTCACTTAAAAAAGTTTCAGCCTTGTCACATGTTTTCAAGGCCACTGTGGGACAGCATCAGTACATACTTCTTAAGTCTGCCAGGGGAAGATGCTGATTACTGTAAAAGGGAAATGTTTCCTTGATGTGGGAGTGATGTGGAGGGGAGAGGAAGCCAAGGGTCATGGTTTAGCACTAAAATGGCTGCAATGGCAAGCATTGAGGAACTTCTGGGTGTGATATAGGTATTTATTTTTCTGACAGGACATCTATGATATAACTACACTTTCTTGATATTATTTGAGCTGAAGATTTTCCTTCCTCTGATTTAATTAGCAATTTATTTCCTAACAATAATTTACAATTTGTTAAAAGGAATACTAAGTAATATAAAAGTAAAATCTGTTTCACTGGGGAGAGTGAATTGTTCATATTCCGTTTCTCCATTTTCTGCCACTACATGTTTTCTGTTTTGTTCACTAAAAGAACAGGGTGGTGGGGCCAAGAAAAGACAAAAGCCCAACCCAAACAGAAAAAGGACGTGCTTATTCCTAGCTTTTTTCCCCTTATAAAAATTCATATTTAAACATACAAGTGCTTATGAAGGAAAATAGCTGATCAGCTTTATCCTTATTTTGGTAGATTCAGCTCTAAGGCAGCAGCAACGCATTCCAAAATAATAACTGTTGCCAGTATGTAGGTCTAGCAAGCAATCAAAATACTCAAAAAAAACAACCCTTTTTATTTGTTCCTTGAAACTTGGGCCTTCTCTATCATGCACATATCCATTGGAGTTGAAATTAGGAAAACTGATCCCACTACAGACCTGACACGAGGGAAGAATTGCCAGTTCAAAGAGAGCACCACAGAACTGGCAGGCAATACCCAAGGTCTGCATCTTTATTTTTTTACTTCTTTGAAAAATCTGTATTATATGTTTTGTAGGACAGGACAAGTCATATTTCATCACCTTAAGTACATATATTGTTTCTTTAATTTTTAAATTAGCTTTCTCTGCATCAAATTATTCTATCACATATTACTGGATTTGAACTCTTTGTTTTTAAAGCAACATGTATTTTAGCCTATATTTGCTGAAGAGCAACTCAGCTTGTTCACAAGATAAACTGACGAAATACATTTCACTTCAAAATTCAACCAGGCTGCTTATTTTCTAAAAAAATAAACAGGAGTCTAAAATCAATCACAGTAGCTCAAAATATGTTTGCAATGCCAAAAGCATTTGAACTTTCTTACTTGATGATGTAGGGACCATTGCTGTTACAGAAATACAAGACCAATACTCCCAAACTGGCAGGAGAGTCCTTTAAAGTTATCTGTGAGCTTTTGGTAGAAGTGGTCCTGTTTCTCCTCAGCTGAGACCCAACTCCCAACCGTATTTGTGTGGTAAGAGCATATGGCAGAAATTTTGCAGGTAAAGTGGGCCAGAATATAGAGAAGAAAAAAGAAGGACCGTTTCTCTCACCTTTCACAAACAACAGCAGACAGACTGGATTCAGTAGCTTCCAATTCATGTCGTTCCTTCTCACACCACCCTCCAGCTCATAATAAGCAAGTAGCTTAGTGTTTTTTTTGTTTGCTTGTTTGTTTGTTTTTGTTTGTTTGTTTGTTGTTTTTTGTTTGGTTGGGGTTTTTTGTTTGTACTTTTTTTTTTTTTTTTTAATTGGCTAGGATGGCAGGCAAGCTTTACAACCAAAACAATTAATTTCAAGCTGCTGAACTCAATCAGGCTGGTTTGAGAGTGACCCTTTAAATTGAGTGTAGAATTGGGAGATGGAGCTCCCCTTTCCTACTCCAGAGCTGGTGGAGAAACCATCACTTCCTTTTCTAAGTGGCTGCATTAATAGTTGTGCTGTTCTTGCAGACATTATGTGCTAACAAAACTATGTGTGCCTGGTTCTGTAGCAGGTTACAGGGGAAAAACAAAGCGAAGGCCATCTGGCTCTGCCAGTTCGTATGTATAATGTCCAGATACTAATGCTTAATGCACTTGTAAACGTAAGTTGTCTCTCTCTCAGGGTCTGATTTTAATTTGAGTAATATACCTGTTAATAATAACATCTAATTACAGCATCCATTAAAAGTTAGTAACATTAATTTAACAGGGAGAAAATCTAATAGAGTTCTTAGAGTGGTATTGGCATTTTTCCATTAAATTAATGTTACAAACTTTTAAAAGGATGTCTTAAATAGGCATCGTTAGTAGTGAGAATATTAAACAAATTAAACTCAGGTCTTTAATATGAGGTGGGAGCCTATTTATGAATCCAAGCAAAGGTGTCTGCTATGCCTTTCAACCCATTTAAAATGTTCAACAGGAAGCATAAGGCTGTGCAAAACTCATAGTACCTAGGTTTCCTTCTAGTAAAGGCTTAAGTGAATGACTTTTTTTTTTTTTTTACAGTATCTCTTTTTCTGGCCGTGTGGTCCACACATTCCTTACTTGGCTGCTGCTGTTTTTCTTTTCAACAATGATGTTCTGGCCTATTATTTTTCCTCCTTTGTTTTGTTTTGTTTTGTTTGTTTAAAGAAGTTGATCATGAAACCAAAGGATTAACAATTCCTTCTACTGCTACGCAAAGGTCTTGATAATTTTGAAACAGACTCACAGGTTTGGCTGAAGAGGGAAAAATTGTATCAGGGACGTATAGGTTTTGAAATGTATGTCCTTGTCTAAGTCCATACCTTATCTGCAATAAGGCAGCATATACATTTTAAACGTGAACCTGCTTGCAAGACCAAACCAAACTGCTAAAAGATAAATTCTTTAAAGATGATTCTTGATTTACAGGCTGACTATAGAGAGAACTTTTTATAATGCAAGCATTGGATTACATAGATTATATTCCTCTTGGGGTGAGGATGACAGGAAGAGCTACATATGAGAGAAGTTAGTCAGACATTTAATGTAAGAGGATCAGCAAGGACTGTCTTTATTTTGTGCCTCATGAACAATATAAGATTATAAAATGGTCTGTTGTTAAACACTTCACTACAAACACAATAAAATTTAATAAAGCAGCCGGGAGAGAAAAATAAGCAGAACAGTGCAGTGCAGCCAGATTCAGCAAGCTTTAATAATGCATATCCTCAAATTTTTAGCCAGCACTTTGCTGCTCCAAGGTTTTCTAAGTGGACAGCAGCAAACACACTGTATTCAGCATAACTAGAATAGATACCAGGACAGGACCTGGACATGAGCAGCTTGTGTTTGACTTCTCTGGGCTTGTGCAGCCCTTCTGATGATATACTCTTAGAAATTTAATAAATCTCTATTTAGAGAGGTCTGATCTAGTGCAAATACTGAAATAGGCATGCATTCAAGCTTACAAGCCTTCACAGCTCATTTTACTGTTCCTTAGGCAAAAGGCTAAACTTGTGAATTGTTTTCACACTTGCCCTGATGTACTGGCACCCTTCTCTCATTTGCATGTTTGCCTGCAACGCCGGATTTCAGCCTGTGGTGCCCAGGGGCTGGGCAAACTGCATGGACTCATTTTGGTCTCCTGTTTGGGCACCAGAAACATAGTGCAATGTAGAACTAGTGAAGTAGTGAAAGAATGGTAAATTAACACATAGTTTGTAATCTCACTGAAGCATGCATGCTGGCCCCATGACGAAAATCTGTCCTACTAGATAAGAGCCTTCTCTAACCTGGTGTGGGCAGGATGGTATGGCCTTTTCCCAGAGCTTGGCTGTGCAGACCCCAGAGCCAGGATGCAAAGCTCCTTGTACCAGTCTCATCAGCCTTCAGGGCTCATTAGCACTACCTGATGGCACATCTGGATTTTGGCCTTTTCCAGGCAGCCCCAGTGTGATCTCCTGCCTACACACAGGGCTGGCACACACTGCTTTCCTGGGGGCTCACAGGTACTTCTTGCTTGGACACTCAGCCCTCAAGGTGCAGAGGCAGCTTTGCATCCCCATCCTGAATGAATTTTACTCATGAAGCACAGCCAAGAAACACAAAAAACCAAGAAAACAACAGCCACATAATGATGTTGACTCCAGTATTTATTAATAATAAACACTTGGCGGTAGAAAAGTTGTCTGGAATTTGAATAACTACTCTTTTGAGTCAAGTTGTTCACATCTCAGACAGCAACAGCATTTGACTAGTCCTAATTTAAAATAATAATAATAGAAAAGGATTAAGAATAAATAATTCAGAGAAAAATAAGTATGCTATTTAAGGAGCATAAAAATATTACTTTAATGCTGAAATATTACGTATAATAGCCAAGAGAAAAATAGGAACAAAGAAATGCAGGAAAAATAATGTTTTGATTCAGGTCAGTAAGCTGAATGACAAATTGTAACAAACAATGACTTTCCATATTTTTTTTTTTAATTTTTAAAATCCTTTGGTATCTATTTAGTCACAATATTGAGCTGAGATGAGAAAAGAGGTTTTGCATTACCCATATGCTGAAATACTCCACTGTCCAAGCAGTTTAGCAATACTATTTGAAAGAGGAAAAAGCCTAGTATGCCATTAAGCAGATTGGTTTCCCTCTTTTGTTCCACAATAAGCTGCTGTTAGTTGGGAAAATATACAGCCATTTGTATCATCCTACAGCCAGAAGTATAAGCAGCTATAATATAGTATAATGTTATAACCAGTTTAGGGCTACAAGCAGACTGTAGACACATATTTTACCTAAAGCAATGAGATTATTATTATTGTAGTGGCATTAGAACAAACTAATTTATAACGTTAAGGCTTTTTTAAACAAGAACATTTTGCTTCTAAGTTTTCTCCTAATATTCCCCAATATATCTTACTTAGAATATATTAATTAAACTAAATCATCAGGTGATTTTTATACTAGTAATTTTAAATAATCAAGACTAAAAAAGAAAAACATGTAAAGTCACGGTAAGGGCTGTTGTTTGCTTTTATACTTCCTTCTGTTATATCCAGACACAAACTAAAAAAGATTCAGAAATGATACCTCTATGTGCATTTTTACATACCTTCGCATATGGCTTCAACACGCCCATGCGACATAAAAAATAATGGATAAAGTCCCCAAGAGCAACCAGCTATACTGTCCTCCCTAATGCAGGTTTTTCACAGTGAAGTAAAGGCATTCTTATGGCACCTCCACAACAGGGACTGATTCAATCAATAGGGATAAGCTACTGTTAATTAGTCTGATCTACTTTAATAACTTTATTCAGAAGGAAGGAGAGGGGGTAAGGCTAGAGGAAACTTTTCCCTGCTGTCAGTATTATACCCTGCAGAGGGGCCTTATATCAGAGATTCATTGGGAGGAAGTCATGTGGAAACATTTCTGTATTGTTCCCATGAGCATTTGGCTCCTAATTTGCATTAAACTAGTAGGGACTTGACACTGTTTTGGGTCCATACCTGTAAATCTTCTAGTATGAGATGAAAGTATGAAAGTGCGGCACTCAGACAAACTTGCTTCCTTCCAAAGTTGAACAAAAGTGATCTCTAATGCAAATGAGATTAGCCATAGTGTTCAGTGGGCATGTTTTTGGTGTGTTTTTGGTTTTAAAGTTGGAACTTCTCTTACGCAAAATTACACATCAACCTTTGCTATGTACCTAAAGACTTCAGTCAACCCACTCCCTTTGCCAAAAGTCCCAAAACCACCGAACTCCACCACACCACAAACACATCCCCCATGTCCTGCAGTAATGTGTCTTAAGAGGAAGAAAGGCAAAGCAACACTCCCACAAACATTTCCATTGAAGGGGCAAATTCTCCAGTTGTGTAACTTGGTGCCCTACTGATTTCCAGAGGATAACTCTCATTTGCTCCATATGCAGTGCTGGCCCAAAATGTTACCGTTGGGAAAGTTTTCAGTTTTCCTGGCTGGATATTTATACCTGTATTTTCCTCAGAAATGAAGTCAGTCAGATCAAATCAATTACTCTTTTTCTCTGTTTCTTGTGGTGCAATCTCCATATGTGTTTGTGCATCTTCTATCTCTCCATCTATCTATAATTATACAACTAGAGCTTGGCTTGGAGGGCAATAGCAGTAAACTATTGTTCAAAGGAGATTGCAAATTGCTTGGAGCAGGGAACTGTCTTCTTAATTAGTCTGGAAAATATTATGTATACTTATGGCACTATAGGAATAATAAATAATAATAAAAATAGTTCCTGAGAGTGGTTTCATATCGCCCAAAGGCAAAGGCTGGGCAGCTGTTGGGAAGATGATGATTCCCAGCAGTAAATATGAGTGGATAAAGCATTTGCTCCAGGAAGGATCTTGTCAAACTGCAGATTCCTTCCCAACTTGATACCTGACAGTGCATCTACTTCAGGTAAATTCACTGGAGATATTTTCTCTGATAGGGTATAAAGTTCACCCTGCTTCTAAATGACAAGGTAAAAAGTGAGAATAATGTAACTTCCTGGGCTGAGCTGAGCAGCCTGCTGAAGAAGTGTCCTTGGTCTAACCTTTATAGCTTCTTTTTTTTTTTAAATTAAAAAAAAAAAAAAAAAAAGGAGAAATTGTGCAAAGGCAATCCAGCGAGACTGCTCTTAAGGCCCAGCAATACAGTGACAGCCTTTGGAAACCGCAGTGCAAGCAGGCTGACAGATTCATCAAGTACAGTGTGGCCCTACTGCAAGTCTGCCTCACTGAAATGGTTTTAAGCTTTTTTACAGCTGCTTAACCTAGGGGAGGAAAGGAGGGGCCAGAGAGAGGCTGGGAATTTTGCTATCAGAGACTGCAACACTCCATTCTCCCATGAGAATACTCCAGGAGTTTGATCTGTTTAGTAATGCAAGAGATAGCCTGCCTATTAAGGCCAAACAAAGGCTATAGAAAAAAAATAACCTGCCTGAGTATAGCTTATTTGGTGGAATTTACACATTTCTGTAAATGAATTAAATTGCTAGATACTGAGGTGATGTATCTCAGTAAAATCCATTCGTTGGAAACCAGCAACAAACATAAACTTAGAGCCAAATCCTGCAGACCTTAGTTAGTGATTACTTAGGCGAAGCTCCTAACACCTTAAATGGAAGTTTTGTCTTGAGTAAAAACTATTAGATTTGGTTCACCATGAGATGGTAAAAGCCATCATCCAAATATGTCTTCACAGTTTCTTTGTTTTTCCGTTCTATCTGGAAGAATTCCATGAACACTTAAAAAAAAAAAAAAAACAAAAAAACCCCACAAACAAAACACAAAACCTTTTTTCAACTGAGGTAAATTCATGTAGGATACCTTAGACCATCACATCCATCCCTGACAACCCATGTATTTTAGATGAAGCTCAAGGTCTGTGGTTTGAGATAGCAAATCTTCCTTCAGCTTTAGCAAGGACCTGAATTTTACCCTTATATCTGAAGTAGATTAGAGGAATGGCTGGTTAGTCTCCAAAGTGAGGGGAGCAGGAAAGGTTGCAGTGAGCTTTGTTCTGATCCTCTGATGCTACAAGGCTCTCATGTTGGTGGAACAAAACAGAACAATTTTTGCCAGCTCAAAGGTATCCATCTCTGAGCTCTCATAGACTATTGCCTGCGTTGCCTTTTCATAGAATCATAGAATGTCCTGAATTGGAAGGGACCCACAGGGTCATCAAGTCCAGCTCCTGTCCCTGCATATGACAACCCCACAGTTCACACCATGTGTCTGAGGGTGTTGTCCAGTCTCTTCTTGAACACTGTCAGGCTTGGGAAGTGCTTCCCTGGGGAGCCTGTTGTAGTGCTCCACCACCCTCTGGGTGAGGAACCTTTTCCTAATGTCCAATCTAAACCTCTCCTTGCACATCTTCCTGCCATTCCCTCGGGTTCTGTCACAAGACCATGCTCCCTAGATGCAAAGTCTTATTCACCTGTGCTTTAGAGACATCGTAGGTCATCCACCTGTTTGCATGGATTCAAACATGAGTTTTACCTGAAGAAAGTGTAAGCTGGACCCGTCTGCATGTCTGCCTGCCCGAGTCCACAGCTGATCCCCTGGTGTGCTGCTGTAAGGCCCCATGGCTAGGGGGAGCTGAGAAGACCCACTCATCTTGATTGACCTTTGCAAGGTACCATGTAACCGAAATACTGGCAGGTACACTGCAACCAGAGAAGACAGGCCGGGGACCATATTAGGCTTTAATCTGCTCAGGACATAACACATCACTTTTTTTTTTCTTTTCCCTTGGATTTACATTCCTTTGTTTTTATTTTTACCTCATGTACATCTTTTGCTCAGTGTTATGGGAACTACAGTGCCTTTATGGCAGCTGAAGATTACCTTTTGGGTCCAAATGCAAGTTCTTTTGTGTAGTTCCAAAGGAATTAATATTTGTCTCCTGGTATTTTTCCTAGTATTACTGACCAGTCACAAGGACTTTCAAGGACATGTGCTCAAATTCACAATCCACCAGTTTACTTTTTTTCCCCCTCTATATCTGAATTGCTGCAGCTGCTTGTACAAGTCAAAAGGACTGAAAATTGAGGGGTCTGAGAGGAAAGAAGTAATATAAGGAATATGTACTCCTTCAAAAGTCTGCAGTTATTCTGGAAGATATTAACTTAGGTCCATCAAAAAAGTAAAAAAGAGAAAGTATTGTAAGAGTCAAGATCTAGAGGATGCAAAGTATACTCAAAGAAATGAGAGGCTATGTTATTTTGCAATACATGCCATGACCAGTATTATTATCCTTGCTGAAAAGAGTTTTTAACTGCTGAACAAGAAGAGGAACAAGTAGCTGAAGATGGAAACCTGGGACAGAGACAAGAGTTTCTTAAACTATGGCTTTCTTGATGGGGTAAAAAATCTTTCATGTGAGATGAATCTTTGGTCAAAAGTACTTTGGCTTTAGGCAAGTAGTTTGTATATATTTGCTGCAGAACCCCAGCACTTCGATGCAAAATTCTAGAAAAATGCAAGAAATGAGATGTAAAAATTCCAAAGCCACTGTGAGGCATGTTATTTCTTCAAGTTGCTATAGGCTGCTAAAGACTGAATTCTAATACTAAAATTTAGATCAATATAGCTGTACTGAGATATAGCTAAAACAGTAATTAATACAGTTCTCATGCTTATTATTTTGACTGCAGCATTTTCTGTATGGAAAACACTAATTGTTTGTCTGTGATCATATTAATACAGCAAAAAAGTCCTGTCAATATCACTGTCATTGTTAAGGAATAATTTCTGACAGCAGTTTCTGTGGGGTATTTTGGGAGGTAAACACTACCCTGGCAATAAATTGATTTCCTTGAATAATAAGAATAATAATAATAATGAAGAATCAATAGGATAGCCTGATTAAAGTCATAAAAGCAATAACTATAAGATATTACTGGTAAAGAGAAGAAGCCAGCAGCCTCACTGGAGTCTAAGAGTGAAGTACAGATTTTTGCTTTTTTAATACTCAGGAACACATTTATAAAGTTCAGCGAGCTAAATCAAGACAAACCAAGATGCTTGGTGACTGCACTGTGAAATTCAGTATATTCAGAGCTCCTTTACGAAAGAATAACTCCTCCTTTGTCTCGACAGTAAAAAAGAAAACAGAGAAGCAAAATAGATTTCTGAATCAATATTAGAAATCAGTGGTATGGGTATAAAAAGCTAAAGTGGTACCTACTTGTTACCAAGATCTTATACTCAATGATGTTTATATTTTATTTTCTGAACAGTCAAGTTATTGTAATGCATTTGTTGAATAATCAAGAACATAGATGCTTGGCTCTTTGTAGTCATATTGAAACAATGCCCCCATCCACACATTGCCTCAAATATTACACATTTTACACATTCTATGCACTAATCCCTCCATATTTTAACGCTTTGTCTTTCTAAAAGAAAGGAAATGCAGGTTACTTAAGTCAGATAAACGTTTCTAGATTTTTATATAGGAAAATACGTACTTTTTGCACTATTTGTGATTGTAAGCAAAATTTATTGAAGTTACCATTTGTTTAATCTGGATACAGGCTTCCCAGTCAACCTCAGTCAACTGAGACTGATTTTTACAAAAAATAATAGTGAACGCAGACAATTCTGCAACAATCATAATTTTCCTTCTCTACAAGTGTATAGACTGAAGTGCTCTGTTGAGTGGTCTCAGAAAGGTCATTGAGGGCAGGGGATGATATAAACAGTCATCTAAAACCATGGCAAATCAATCATAATTAACACTCAGAGGTACTTCCTGCATACAAAGCCCCCAGAGGGAAAGGTCGTTGGGAGAGATCATTGGAGAATGTGCAGATATGGGAGCAAACAGGTTTCCTCACTCCAGGCCTTCCTTTTGGTAGATGAGCTCCTCCCCTTGCTTTCAGTGCCCCTCAGTGCTGGAGTATCTTTGGGTGCTGTGGGGAAGGGAGCGGGGCAGGGCAGGTGAAACACTCCATATCCACTGATCTGCGCAAGTCTTCAGATCGCTGTCATCTCAAAACACATGTTCAAGACAACCAAACAGCTAGTTAACACCCTGTTTCCTTCTGTTACAAAGTCACAGATGTGTTCTTTCAAGACACGATGGATATTAAAGGCTAGAACCCCACCTGACAAGTGTATGACACTGAGAATTTTAGGCTTAGGCTCTGAGAGATGAACAGAAATGGGAAGCAGGATCCTCCATGCCCATTAAGATCTTGGTTGCAGCACCATGCTCCAGAGGTACCTTACGTCCTAGTGGAGGCTTCAGTCCTTTGGGAGGACCCCAGGTGCACACCAGTGATGGGAATTACCATGGCTCAATATCAAGTGCTGCAGGAACTCACTTTTAAGTTTCTATGCAATTAGTCAAAAGAATCAACTAACTGCTTGAGCCCATTCAGTGAGACAGGTGTGGGGAATCCCACCTTGAAAATCCAAGAGAGTTCAGGTCTGAGGCAGAACTGAGAAGGTGCAGTGGATAGGCAGACCTTCAGAAAAAAAATTTGGAAGTACTTAATGCACATGAGCAACTATAAAGAGCAGTTGGACACCTACATTCCTTCTCAAGGCCCTTCCCACCTCTCCCCATATTCTGCAGGCTGCTATGACTATAATCTATGAAAGCCACCCTGGAGCTAGTTGGAAAGTCAAAGGACAAAGTTGTGTTTTAAATAATATCTCTTAAGTATTTAGGCACAGAAGCTGAGAGGTGTAGGCATTTATTGACCACCAAAATCTATAGTTTTGAAGCTTCTACAGCAGGCACCTAAGCCAGTCTTTTCTTAATTCACCTGTTAATGTCTTCATCTGAAATAGTAAGAACTGCAGGACCAAGAACTGAATCTCCCTCTCTCAGACTTTGTGTAGAGAGATTTATTTAAATTAAGAAGACACCTCTTCTGTTCTGTCAGACCTGGCCCAGCAAAACATGATACAGTCTTCCAGACTAAGCTCTGTGGTGAAATGTCCATTTTGTGCATCTTCTTGGGTCTCACATGACAGTGAAACATGCACATACCAAGAGCTATCATGAGTTAGGTGTACCCAGAAACAGATTCTGGCCTGTGTTTGTGGCATCCCCAAGGTCATGTGGCCGTTAGGCATGTACAACCCAAATGCCTGAAAACTTAACAGTTGAATACATGATGGACCTTCAATGCAGATCATTGATGAAGATTTATCGCAGGGCCAAACCACTGACTTGATCCATGAGATTAAATCAACAATTGCCATGTAGATAAGACATGAAAGAAAAGTACAGCATAGCCAATGCAACAGGGATACTTTTAAAGTTGTCATCACAATATGTCAATTACTTAAAGCTTCTTTTACAGAACATTTTTTTTTTTCTTAAACCCAGAACATATGATAAATTATGTGCTATCATTACAAGAGACAGAAGTCCAGGGTGATATTCACATTGTGAATAGATGCCCACCATACACTTACTGACAATTAGTCTGTGTCTACTTCATCTGACTGTCCTGACTATTTAAATGCCAGTGACCAGTCTGGTAGTAACAGCATCTGAGCACACACCACTGCTACAGCCCTTAACCTTCACCCTCCTCAAATCAAACCTTGAATGGGATTAAATCCACCAGGATCCATACCGAAGCAGTGGACATAGCATGCATCCTCTTGACCAGGACTGCTGGGTTTTCACCTTAATTCACGGAAAAGTAGTGAGGCAAAGAGTTATTCTATTGCAGAAGAAAATAACAGCTGTGCCAATGGAAAGCTGGAGTTCCCTCTTCAACAAACAGAACAGACAGAACAGACAGAAACTGTTATGATGATGGCTGGCACCACTTCCTAACTGTGGATTTCCAAGAACTATTTCAATGTTCTCAGTCTGATCATAGACTGAAACAAGGTACTTTGCTTCAGCAAAATTTACACTGAATATCGTTAGTTTTAAACAGCTTACAGAAATAAGGCAGGGTAGCAAACAAAGAAAAGTGTTTGACACAACAGAACTAACATTCTTCACATAACCGTTATCATACTATATGCTGCCGATTCTGTTGGGACTTCCTTCTGTGAGCTTCACATGGAACTCACTGATCACACTTAGTGTATCTCACAAATGTAGCCTAACTCCACTTAGATTCCGAACAAAAATGCACTTACTATCTAAAAACCCAACGCATGCATAACCAATTTAAATGCAATTTAAATACTATTATGGGGGTGAAGCATAATTAATTTTAAAATCATATTTAAGTGTTTTTTAGTTTGTGATCTCTTGCCTCATTTAACGTGAAGAGAACATCACTAAATCATTTACTCTGCACATAGGGGAGGCTCACTTTCCGCTCAAGTGTTTAACATTTTTATTCCTTTTTGTTTCATTTTTTAAACCAGAAGGTTTTCCACTGTTGCTGTGAATACATCATAAACTGTTTAAAAGCCTCTGTTCACAAAAGAATCCTGCAGGAATGCTGAAGCTCTGACTCACTTCAATTTAGCAGCTTTGTCAAATTTCTCTAGCTTGAAACATGATGAAACAAATTAGTGACAAACATTCACTGTTCTGCTCTTATAGTGCCTATAAACATTTTGGTTTGTACACATAACAGCAAATCTCAGGCAGCTGAAATAAATCTAGCCAGTGAAATTTTTCCAGTGGTGAATGGTAACAGATCATGATGCATGACAGTCTCACGTATGTGACGATTTAGCATTGCAGCACAGACACGTAAGTGGAATTAGCAGCTGTAAACAAGTAGGAGTTGAAAGGTTATGATTACATAGCTGAAGCCTTAACATTCATTTATTAGCCAGTGGGTACCATACTCAAGCGTGTACCATAGCACTACACAGTACTTCAGCTCTGCTAAAAAGCACATAAGTGTGTATACAACTTGCCATCTGAGTTAGCATTCAATTATGATGGAATTAAAGCACAAACATTAAGATTTTCTTAGCAGAAGATAAGCACTTTTCTGGTTTGGGTCCTCAGGGTACTCCTTCCCTGCAGTTAAAAGCATGAGACAGATTAAACAACACTGTACTTGGCCAGCAGTTGCTAGTTTTTGTTGTAGTTCACCTCTCTCTCAAAGTTTACCACATATGGTGGTTGTCATTAAAACATTTACATTTATCATCAGAAAGAGAAAAAAGTGTAGAATTTTCTCATACTTGGAGTTCACCCACCAGAATGGGGGCCCCATAGGGCACAGACTGTCTCTTTAGGTGCATATAGATGATACAACATAGTGATGGAGAGGGATGCTTGTGCCAATGCTCAACAAGGATCTTCTCAGGTAGGTAAATTAGTCTACAAAAAATGCCATTCACATGGAGTTATATCTGATATCCTACTTTGCATTGCGTAATGCAGCAGATATGATTCAATATATGGTTATACAGTGGCTAGCACAAAGAAGCCAAGCAAGCTCCATTTGCAATGATAATGCAAATGATAACAGGATCTCAGAGATAAGGATACTGTGTTTTTTTGCGTGGTACACACTCAAAGCAATGCCTCAAGAAACGGTGCCGCTACTTGAGCCCAGAGCATTCACTTGAAGTGGTTTCTAAAGTAACAAATGTTTTTTTTGTTTGTTGGTTTGGTTTTTTGTTTGTTTGTTTTTTTTGGTGGTTTTGTGTTTGTTTGTTTGTTTTTTTGTTTTGTTTGTCTGTCTGTTTGTTTGTTTGTTTCCCCAGCACAATTCAACCTTATTCTGCCTAATAGGACACAGACCTCATGGGCAGACTCAGCTCGCACACATCCTTGTGTGTTCCTCAGCTTGTGAGGAATGAAGGAGGGTGGTGAGAAGGATCTTACCACTGTAGGTCCTACCTGGCAGCAGCATTTGCCTATACTCATATGGCATACCCCTACAGGTGTGACAATACAAACTTCTCATTAAATATGCCATTGTACATAAAAGATTAAAAAAAATCACCAACATGCCCCCAGCTATGCAGACAACTCCCCCACACTCATTCTTTTCAGAGGTTTTCTGCACTGCAGCACAGAAGACAAGATTTATTGCCTAAAAAATTTTGGAGACAGACCATTTCATTTGTCTGTAACACATATCTTACTGGGAATATTAACGGCAATTCAAAGATGCTGTCTTAAACTTATAGTACAAAATTAGATATCCAAGATCCTCATGCACAGGCACAGAAGTCTGCAGATGTGGGCAATCTACTGTCTGTTTGCAGATATTGCTTTGTGCAATACATATGCAACACTGAAGAAAACTCTTTGAAAATAAAGTCATCAACAAACATCCTAAGCATTGACCCTGCCCCAGTTCAGTATTTCAGCACATTTCTACTGGCTTCAATAGAACAAGGATTCCCTCCATGGTATCCCTCAAGAGCATTCACTATGTTCAGTGAATTGTCTTATTCATACTCTAAAAAAACCACACATGAATTAGAAGTGATATGAAGGATTTTAACCTCTACTTTATGCTGCTCTGGCCTATGTCCCTACCATTTCATTCAATGAGTAGATTTAGACTCAGCACTTGGGTCAAACTGCCAAAGAAAGTCTTGCCGCTGCAGGAAGCAGAGCCGATAACTCATGAGGCAGCCCTCTTTCCTCCCAGCAGGCCTGAGTGACAGGGCTGCAGAAGTTTGCTATTTTCCAGATGAAATCCAAGTTTAAAGAAGATTCACTCCCAAGGCCCTTGCAGAATGCTCGCGAGTGTTAATCCCGGTGTCCTGGCCAAACTCCAGCCTGCTTGATTACATTGTGCCTGTTGAAATTCTCTGTAGTCTCAATTGGATAAGTCACTCTCCCAGCTCCTAAAAACTATTGTGGAATGTTGTCAATGCATTTCACTGGGAGTGGTACATTTCACTAGTGTTTAAAATTTCATCTATATTACCAGACAGCAAATACTTGGAGAAGTGCAGGATGACGAGAGAAATTGAAGATTTTTTTCAGAATGCTATTTTAAGCAGGATACGTAGCACCTTTTCCATGGGCCTCCATATTTATTCAGGCTGAGGTTACAAGTTTGATTGCAACACTGCATAGCCTTTTTTAAGAAATCTGCAATTACCAACACCACCAGATACCCACTTCTGCTCACTGGCGTCACTGGACCACACTGCTCTGTAGCATGGCGAAGTAGCTCATCTGCCCAAAAAGAGATGATTTCCTCTTCTGTAGATTGTTAATTGGGCAAGGATTGAGTCAGCAATTGTGCTGGCACAACACATGGGTAATTATTGTACTTATTAGATAGAGAACGCTTAAATCATCCTTGCTACAGGACAAACACCTCCTAACTTGGCTCAGTGTACTAGAAAGAGGGAAGGCTGATCCTCCAATGAGGACACCTGTGAGAAGCAGTAGTCTTGCAGAAAGGATAGATTTTGGTCACCTAATTGAGCAAAATAATAAAGAATTTACCATTTCAATGCTTTCTGATTATTGGTTTTAAAGATAAGGATAAAATACATGGACTCAGTCAATGACATTTGTACAAGCTGGAGTCTGTCCTTGCCCTGGCGTGGAACAGTGACAATGTGAAGATGTTCTCACTCCTGACAAGGGTATGAAGTCTGGTGACTTATATAATTCTGGAGACAATATCTAACCTTCATAATTAAACTGGTGATAGCACAAATGCTTGCAATAGTCAGCACTTGTTGCCTTCACAGGCCTGGACTGAATTCAGACCATAGAAATTATAAAGACCATGTGAACATCCTCGTGGTCTGTATTGAGTCAGTGGCTTGCAGCTCAATGCAACAACCATTAGCATTTTTATTTACAAATCATCATATGGTTTGGGCCTTTGGGCCATGACTACCTAAAAGACAATTTTTTTTTTTTTTTCAACATCAGATGCCCACAAATACAAGGTCTAATTCAAACACAATCTTGTTATACTGGACTTCATGACAAGTGTAATAAACTGTCATCCATCTCAGTAACTACATGCAGAATTTTATAGCATAGAAGTTACTTGCTTTGCAACACTGCATATTTTTGGGAGACTTACATGTGAATTTATTACATCTTCCAGGCAGTAATACCCTGATTTGGAGGACTGTGTTATATTTTTATATATCAGAGAATATTGGCCCCTTTCTGAATTAGTTTTAAATGTTAAATAGTCTCAAGAATTCATTCTCTGCTCATTCCTTTTCAGTTCAAGAACAATTATCCAAATTGATCATACCACAAACACACTCATTAAAAGAGTTCAACATTTATGACGCATAATGTCAAGCAAGGTCATGATTTAATGGAAGTTGATACATCATAAATTAAGAAGCCAAGAAAATAAACTCCTGAAGGCCAAGGAAAGCATATATTATAGAAAGAGTCTGTAGTGATCTACACACAAAATCCATTACTGTTCAAGAGTATATGTGGATGCAAGTATAACTGTAAACTAGAAGTACGTGTGGTACTTCAGAAGGGAGTTTTGCCAAAGCTGAAAGCAGCTAGAAGTGAAATAGAGTGAGAAGGGAAAAACAGATTTGTAATGACAGTATAACTAGAAATTGTTTGATTATGCAACACTGGGCTTTTCAATCTGTACAATACTGTAATCTTGCAGGAAGTCTGCTTCATTTAAAATTATCCCATCAAACAAAAGGTGAAAAAGTAACATTTTAAAATATACTAGAAATGGGGGGAGGGACAGGAAAGAAAGTGAGGAAGTCAGGCAGTAATGGCAGCACAGCATTTCGATATTATATAGCATCCAGCAGTGAAATACACTGTTGTAGTTGTTATAGATGGGAATTTTTCCAATCTGAGTGCAGAAAAGACAGAATTACAGATTGCAAATGTATATGCTTCTGTTTTTTTAAAAAGAAAAGTAGTGGTGTCGTAATATGTTATAAAATAAGGCAATATTTTATGTTCTCCTTTTTATAAGAATGTTAACAAGTTCTAACTAGAAGAAAATATTTTAAAATTAGAGATTCTGCACAAATTTCATCTAAAAGCCTCATAAGAATTGCCTAAGGAATATAGGAACTACTAGTAAGGACTTAGTACATTTTGGACCATGGGGGAGCAAGATAATCTTATCAGGTTGTTTTGTTTTGTTTTGTTTTGTTTTCTGTTTTGTTTGTTTGTTTGTTTTTAAATTAAACTGGGAAGAAAAACAACCTGAAATACTGAAAAAAAAAATAAATCTGGAGATCATATTAGACAATAATTGGTCATAATAGAGATATTCTCTGTTCAGCTGCATGACCCCAATGGCAAATGCAAATCCTCAATGTAAAACAGAGAGGAAGGGAGAGGTGGAAAAAGGTAGGCTTTAAACACAAGTAGGCAAGGGACATTACTTATGTTTTGGCAGGCTATTACCAGCATATTCTGCTAAATCCACTTCAAAAGTACGCTGATCAATCTGAAAAGATTCAGAAAGAGTCATAAAAATTAGTTAAGACCTGGAAAAAAATTCAGGCTGTTTCACGAGGATTTTAAACAAGAAGGATGGTGAAATAATAAAATATCCATAATCCTGGTGATGCAAGTGGGCCTTTGAATCTTCCATCAACTCGAATTGCAAGCAGTTCCCTAAATTAGTATCAGGTTAATTGTTGGCACAGAAGCTACTTCTGTGATGTGCTGAATACGTATGGATTACCCTTCACAGCCAGCTGGCACACTTGGTGCAGGGAGATACAGCGCTCAAGTCAGAAGAGACGGATGAAATTCACCTACACCATTACTTTTATTTCCACATGTAACCAATGACATTAGCTTTCTTCCAAGAATAAGGCTGTTACGCAGGGATCTTGTCCTTCTGGCTTGCTTAGGGGCTGGGTTTCTTTTGGTGGGATGAGGGAATGAAATGAGGAGCAAGAGAGAAGTTGTACACGTGACATCTGTGCTAATTATCTCACCCAATTCTGTGTACATGTGTGGGTTAAACATATACATATGCACAATCTCTATAGACTGAGCTGGTTTTGCATTCAGGCACACCATATTAAAATGCATATGAAAGTGTAGATTACATGTCTTCTATAACAATCTGTTTTACTCTTAGTCATAAGATGTGATCTCTCAGAAGTAAAGCCTCTGCAAAATTAAGAGTGAAACGTATGCTGCTAGTGAAATGCTTTTTTGTGTAAACATATGTTTTCACTCACCGGGAGGTAAGAGATCATTTTCAAACATAAATTTGGGAAAATAAATATCAGTAAATTTAGGGATTTTCTTAAATACATGCATTTTTCTTAGCATGCAAGCTAAGTGTATTTATGTGGGTAATCACTCAGCAAATTCTGATTATATGGATTTCACTATCAATGTTCTGAAATTTGCAGGTGAGATATTATTCACATCACAGGGAATGTGATATTCACATATGAAGGATTTTGTTTCCTTTTTTAACCTTTTCCATATCACAACAATTGTTTGAGAAAACAGATTTTTTTAAAAAGCATTAATTACATAAGAACTGCTTTAAAATTTCCCAGTTTCCTCCCTTTTTATTTCCAGGTGGGGGCAGGAACTGATAGCCTTGTTTTATTTAATCTGCTGGGTGTGAAGTTGCAGAAAATGAAACTTTTGCCCTGTTCTGAGTAATTATTTGCCACCTCAACCCTGTTGAGTCAGGTTACAGTGTGGAATACCCATCTCTCAGGAAACCCCCATTCCTCCCTCAAAAGGGGCCACTCACTGAAAATCCATTCACAGTCTGCTACAAAAGCTTTTCTGCTTTTCTTCTTCACAATAATATATATTTTACCCTTCTGAGATGAAAAGACGGAGGGGCTCAAGCTAAGAAAAGTTGACCAGGAGGCTGGTGACAGCAGTCACTTGAGATCCTTTCAGAGATGCTCTCAAGCATAAATATTTAATCTCCTTCGTTCCCCCTAGTGTGAATAATTTTTTTCCCCTTCAAGTATCAAAACAAAGTTATTGAAATGCATATAACCCTGATATTTGATCCATGCCCTCTAAGGGTCAAATATGCACTGACCAAGCTCTTAAAGCCTGCAGAACTTTCAGGTGGTCACTTTGCGCACACCAGCTCATCAATCAAGCAATAATCAGCAGGACAAATGGGGGAAGATGCTGGTACAGACTACTTAAAAGGCCTGAGCAATTGGTCCACTTCAAGAGTCCCCTTTACATAGGTTCAGCCTTTAGCCCTCCATGTTTGAAGGGAATTAAACACACTTGTTAGTTTCAATAGTTTATCCTCACATCTGTTTGCGTTAGCAAACAAAACCGTTCCTGCTTCAGCATCCCTGTTATAACATTAGGATCACTTCTTTGGAATTAAAAAGTGCCCTGAAAGCACTTTAGCAATTTCAGTTTCTGTTTAAGGGATGCCACATGTCCAATCCCCCCCGCCTCATCTGGTCTTTGTGATAACTGACTTTCTAGAAGCTGAAGACAGAAAAAGACACATTTATCCTAAATAACTTGCCCATCACAGAAACAGATTATAATAAAGCTTGTTGAGTTCATTCCCCCAAATAAAAAACATTGGTGTACACATATCTTAAACTTCACTAGTACTTATTTTCTTGGACTGTTGGTTGGCCATGTTGATGACAAGCTCGTAGCAGTTCTGAAATGCTGATCACATCTGTTTGTCAAGTAATATGCAGTGATTATTCTTAGCTTTGCAATAGAAGGGGATGAATTGGTTGGCAGCACAATGTATGAAATCATTCTGTCTCTCACCAAGGAACAAGCAAAACTGACAACCTCCTCCACTCCCAGTATGTCATAATTAGAAATTAGAGCTGCATCAAACTGTTTGCTACAGCTGTAAACTCTGGCAAAAAAAAACAACCTCAAAAACTATCTGTCATTTACTTAATAGGCTTCCTATTTACTGTGAACATGCTGAAATTAGGGAAGGGGCTTTGGAGCAGACACAGAGAGCATGACATTTCAGAGAATTTCTGGAGGTTAAAAAACTGCTTTAAAGTCTATTTCTTTCTCTCCTTCTCTTACTATATTTAAGAGTGAAATTCAAAAAGTGTTTGAATTCTCAGAATTTAGAAATGAAGATGCGGTGGACTCTCCTAAGGCTGAAAGCATACAATGAATGTGTAACTGAAAAATGCAATCCAGGAAAAAGTAAAACAAAAACAATCAGAAGATTCAAACACCAGATCTAAGCCAAACTTTGGAAATACATTTCCTTCTGAAATTAAATTATTATATTCTGCGTGAGTGTTGGGTTTTTGAGTTTTTTTTGAAGGAAATCAGAAAAGAAAAAAAAAAGTGTGTTTTCCTTTGAAATGCCATTAACAGAGAAAAGAAAGTTAAGCAGATACCCCATTAAATACAAAACAAGAAATAATAATATGAAAATGGAAAATCAGAAGACTTTCAAGCCACAGAGCTGCCAACCCAGCTTCCTCAACTGACATGAGGTTCAACCCAAAAATAAGAAAACAGCATGGTTTGAGATCTTCCGTTTTTGGTTGTTTTTTTTTTTTTTCCCTTTGTCTTTTGAGCTTGGGCCTAGATTTTTCTTTATTGTGTATGCTCAGACGAAGTCTGTACAGTCCATAGGCACTGCCACAGTGTGATCACCCATCTGGAGGTGTCGACGTTCTGCACTTGAAGCAACTGTAGTTGGTGAGATGAATGTGTACTTACGAGATGGCCTAAAAGGCCTTGACACACAGGTGTCTTGTCTTACCTAAGTAAATTAAAGAGTGGCAAGGAAGATTTACTTATTTAAAGGATATAGTGATCTTAATTGCTGTTTATGACCCCAAAACTCTACACTTTTGCTTACCTGGAGTATTTCTGTTGTTTAGAAGTGTGTTGGTTAGGACCTGAGTGCAAGAAAGAGTAAGCTGTAACACCAACAATACAACCATGGTAATAAAAATGTTGAAGCAATTTTGCAAGAGAGTGATTTCTGTAGCCCTTAAGATTTAGCAGGATTACTGAAAAGGTAGTGTACAAAAAGTATGAAAGTTGTGAAGAGAGTAGGTTATTAAAATTTTCCCTAGTGCAAATATTTATTTCTTTTGTCATCAAGCTCTCATGATCTGATGTCCCTATTAAAGAAAAGCAAGACAACAACCTGAAGTGCTCACAGAACACTGAATTCAGTAATAAAGAGTATTAACCTATATCTGCATTTCCACTAAAGCTACCTGAAATCTGGCACCAACAAGTAAAAGTAACAATTTTTTGACAGGCCCCTTTTTAGGAGGGCTAAGACTTTTCTAAGCCAGTCTGAGCCTATGAAGTGGTGCCTCACAAGCTGAATAAACTACCGGAAAAATATTCCCTCATAACTGCTAAATGTAACAGGTGACCTTACAGGCACAGGATGAGGTGGCAGGCATATGAAATTAGTGTCACTGTCAAGCTGTTTGTAATCCAAGCCTTCCACCTGGGGGCCCAGCTTTGCAAATGGGCACATAATCAAACAGAAAGGAGGCAAAGACAGGGGGTAGGAAAAAGGGTAAATAGTCCTCTTTTCCTGTCACTTCTGCCATGGGTACTCAGCAGCTCCTCTGCTCCCAGATTACTGAAGAATTAGGAATCCAATGTTTGTGCAAAGTAAGACAAAGCAGTACCTGTGCCCCTGCTATG
The DNA here is from genome assembly GCF_964273445.1 of Streptopelia decaocto. Taxonomy (NCBI): domain Eukaryota; kingdom Metazoa; phylum Chordata; class Aves; order Columbiformes; family Columbidae; genus Streptopelia; species Streptopelia decaocto. The sequence goes on from NC_138655.1 coordinate 99,503,057, forward strand.
CGAGGCACGGAGTCTGCCAGCTGCCCAGCTTCTCTCCTGCAGCTGTGCCAGGAAAAGCCACAAAAAAGAGATGATCTGAAGCATGAAAGGCCAGGTAGTGCATGTCCGGGAACTGGGTTGTCTCACTGGGCAGCACCTGTGCTGCCTGACGTGCCAGCAGGTTATCTGGTCTCTGTTGCTGGGACAAACCTTTCAGGAAACAGGGACTGTCCACCGGGTTGATTTTTCTGCTGGATATTTTGTCTCTGTGCTGAAAGCTGAAAAACACCTAAATACTTACTCTCATCTAAGTCATGCAACCAAAATTACACAACCTCTTGTGATAACAACACAACTGTGAGAGGGCATGTTCACTCATGATACTTCTGTTGCCTGATACTATTTGTGAATGGACAAAATACACTTGGCTCCTAAACAAAGTTAGAAAAATTTAAAAATCAGCAAAAAAAGTAGTTTTTCTGCTGCTCAATGAAGCATCAAGTTTTTTAACTTCAGACTTTGTAAATCAGCATTATTTCAGGTTTTGTATTTATATGTATCACTTTAGTTAAAGGAATGAAACATGGTCCATATCTGTAAATATTAATAGTGATACTGTTGTGTCAGTTTAAGTCAGAGGAAGCACTAAATAAAGTCTGAGAGCCTGTTAGTCCTTATTTTCCATGGTACAAGCCATGCATTTACAGCCCTTCCTCCATCCTGTACTACTATCTCACACATTAATTTAATTTAATAATATTTATCTCACGCTCAGTTTCAAACCCCTGACCTGTAAATTTTTTAAGCTGTCTCTGGAACATTTAGTCTTGAGAGTTTTGCGACACAAGGGAAAACTTGTGGACTATTTACAAGATTCATGCACTAAACATGTTGCTGGCTTTTGTTTGCTTGCTTGTGTGTTTAGTTTGGTTGGTTTTATTTTTTGAAATGACTTTCCAGAAACGTGTATTTTTTTTCCTCATATATTTTAATACTCCAATCTCCATTGTATTTGTGGATGGAGAAGCTTGCTCTGGTGTCAAAAATACCATTGGGGCTACATTTCCTATTCGGTTTTGTTCACTTTCCCGCCACCCCGGACCTCTCAGACTCCTTCAGTGTTTGAGATTTCACATTCATCCCGATTAAAACAAAGCCAGCGAAGTTTCCCTCACCAGACTGTGTGCCTGTTTTGAAGAGGGGGCAGCCACCGGTTCTGGACTTGTTGACGAGGAAATGAGGGCATCGCAGCTGTAAGGCAGCGCAGATGTGTGAAATGGGTTTTGCACACCACTCAGCTACCAGTGGGGTGGGCATGTAGGATTCAGTTTGTGCCACATCAAGAAAAAGCTTTCAAAGCCACACCAGCCATCATCTCTTACAAACCCTAAGTACCTATTGTGACTGCTATTGTTTTGCTGAAAATAACACATCTAGTAATTTGTCATAATTACAAGAGTGGTGGTGACAACGAATGCAGGCTGACCTCTTAGCGCAGCCAGACCCAAGGCAATGCAGGCAGCAGGGGACGGCTGCTGCCTGCAAAGGGCCACCCTGCCTGGCCTTGCCTGGCCAGCCACGCTCCTGCCAAAAAGTTGCACCTGACCTCCAAGAGCTGCTTATCCCAAAACTAATAATTACACAGCTCTTCATTTCCATTCGTCTTCCTAACGTGAAATTTATCCTGTTGTGAAGGATCCAGATCATGCAGGAGTAAATTGGTGAGCCAGAAACCTACTAAAGCCCCGCAAGTGCAGATCAAACCTTCTCAGTCCCATCTCCCACCCTAGCTCTTTTTAACTTCTTGCTCTCTGCAACTATTTCCTAAAGGCAAATGAACAATATATTCCTCTGCATTTGTATACATTGTTTCAGTATTCTATTTTGTATTTCTAAGTGTAATCTGCAAAGCTCAATCAATCTTATCCTGTTTGCCCTCTCCAGCCACTCTGAGTGTGCACTTGTTAGTGTTATAGCACATTTCTGTGACTCACAAATCTCTAATTTTATTAGAAATATTCATTTAAACACTGTTTTAATAAGAACATAAATATACTTCCCCCCCACCCCCCTGCCCCGTCAGTTACCTAGGCTTCTCAAGTTTTTTGCAACAAACATTGCTTTCTCACACATGGAAAAGACCTTCTGCCCTGCCTGAAACGAATTCACAGCCCTTTGGAAGTGTGAGTGAAGACTGCTGCAGGGACTGCTGCACATGCCAGAAAACCTCAGCAGGAGGTTTTCTGCTGTGCACATGCTGTACATATGCCACATGCATGCACTATGTAAATGTGTGTGTGGGGGGACATTTCAAGGTGTAGAAGGTAAAACTTTCTGCTGAGGGGGTGTGTGTGAAGAATATGTGTATAACTTGGAGTTAGCCCTAGATTCCCATAGAAGTGGTTAAAGAATGGAAGGGAAATAGTTTGAATTTCTACATTTTGCCCCAGCCAGCAAACAAGCAGGTATCAACAGAAGCATTCTTTGCAAATGAAGTATCAGTGAACATCCTGAAGGTGCACTTGGGGGAGGTGACACAGAGGAAAAAAAATATGTATACACACACACTCACACACATAGAATCAATTATAAACAAGGACTTCAGGACATGGTCACCACACACTGAAATGCTTCAAGACCTCCTTGCTTTAAGCTGATGTCCCTTAGTTTATTAAACCAACACAGTAACTGGCTGCCAGGGTGCCCCACTCTTCTGCACCCTACAGACCAAGATGTAGGAAAAATGTGTATATCCAAGCTAAGGAAGAAAAGAGTTCTAGCAAACCCTTTACTTTTATTTCTGGGACACAGCTTACATGTACCTTAGCTGCCTTATGGAGTGCCAAAAGTGCTTTGGACAGCTGCATACTTCTGACAGCCTAACACTTCTTACGAATCACCTCTGGTTAACAAGATGGAAATACCACATTTGAATGTTTATTTACTTGAACCATTCCCATTTGAACCTTTCTTATTTACCAACTAAGGAGAATGCTCTGAGGTTTGTTTTCTTACCATGGAAAACTTTTCCAGCTGTATTTACAAATCTTCAGTTAGTGAAATTTGGTCAGTAGTAATCTAGCACCAAGTAGCATCTTCATCTGTGAGTAGTCACTAAAATTAGCCTGCTTGTGAAACAAGGTCTTGGTTTGCACAAGTAAACATTTCAAACTTAGAAACTGTATTATCAAAAACTTGGTGGCTAAATCCTTATGGCTTTACTTGCTTTTTTTGGTGCAGCCTGTATCTTTTTCCAAGCTGCTGTTGCATTCACAAATAGCATCCATAAAATGACTGAGGTCAGGACCCCAAGATTTTGCCAAACACTAGGAATATCTTGTAAGATGTTACCAGGCAAGCAGCATTAAATGAGAAGAAACACGCAAAGACCAAAGAACTAGCTCAGTCTTTGTTCACTACAGTAAAAATGCCATTAGAGTCTGTTCAGGCTGTCAAAGGATCCAGCTTTATCCTCCCAAGTTCGTTTCTGTTTCGCTGATTGCATTACTTCCTTGTAGCTCATCCACAATGAATAAAACTTTATTTTAATTTAGAAAGAGGTTTTGTGCTTTATTTTTACTGCAAGGAAAACAACTGATTTCCCCTCCCCCCAGCAAAAAGTAGTGCAGGAACCTAGTCCCTGGCAGCTGTTGCTGACTTTAAGCACCATATATAAGGTATTAAACCACCCACTTTATGTTCTAATAACATTAACAGTCTCACATGAACCAGGACATTCAGAGTTAAAGCTGAAATTCTCTCCTTAAGTCACCACATTGTGTCTAGGTACAGTATTGCAGCACTTAATCAGGGGGCCTCAGAGCAGTGGGGGGTTCATACCATATGTGCTATAATACCTAAGCACAGCGGGGTGAGTTAAGGACAGAGTTTTAGACTTAACTCTGAATTTCTTAGGTTCTGGCAGTCCTGTGCTTTATGTTTTTGAAAAAAAAAATTGCAGTATGTGTGTCTGGAGAGCTCCTTTTCTCTTAAAAAAAAAACCCAACCAAACAAAACCAAACAAAACCAAACAAAACAAAAAAAAAAAAAAAGAAAAAAAAAGGACAAATGAGGATGACTTCTTAAGAAAAGATGAAAGCAGGTATCCAACACCAGCCACCTACAGTATAAACATGGACATGTTGCTATTCTACAAAGATTTATAAAACTTTCAAACACATTAACTTAATCCAGATTATTATAATAAAGCTATGCTAAAAATCTTGCTTCAACATGAACTTCATAGTTTTTAAGTTATTTATTCAAATTATATTGTGTTGGATTTTCTTAGCATCTTCTAAACCCCAGCCTAGAGTGTGGTGGGCACTGCAAAATATACTCCCTAATGAGATGCTTACTTTTAAAAAATCAATACTATTTGTGCTAGATCTGTGCTTCTTCTTGGGAACCCGGCTAGCAAATATGCATTTGCTACGTATTAAACAAGTTTCAGATTCAAAATTGATTCACATAGAAACCCCATAAAACAACCTGCAAGAAGGTAAGAAGACTAAATTTGACAGTGTAACACTGAATTTTCCTAGGGCAAATCTCCTAGTGATATCACATGAAGACAGAAAAAATAGACCCTCTACTTCTTCCTAATGTAAGAGAAAAGGTATTTTAACTAAGAGCACCTACAGATTCTCAGATCTAAAAAAGAACAATAACAGAAGTTGGGCCAAAACTGTATTTCTAGTATTAGTTTCTGGAAACAACACTTCTACAAAGTACGTCTCATCTGTGGTTAAGGTGAAATTTTTTGCTTGTTAAATAGTTTTCATTCTCATCTGGGTGTCTGCTGTTTCTACAGAAAACTGGCAAAGTAAATTTCCACAGTATATACTACTTACCTTCTCCTCAAAACAAATTCACTCCCCTTGCATCAAAATCCATTTTCATAAGTTCAGAATAGATCCCTTGCTAAGATTATTTACTATGGCTGCATCGTCTGCAAGTCAAATCAACTGAATGGAAAATGACCATCAACCAAGCAGTGTTGCCCTCCTCTAACTAGGGCTGGATTGGTTTAATCTCTGATATAATGTATCATACCTTGGTGAACAACCATCAACTCACCTGATGATTTTTAATGTGGGACACCAGCAAGTTCTAGAAGGAATGTTTGAGGCAGACATGTGAAACACACCCTCAAGAATAACCCCCAGTGAAAACACAAGTTCACCTCTTCAGAGAAAAGCTCATTAAAAACTAGCAGATCTCCGTGGTTTTATTGCAAAGCAATCAACCTCAACCTGTAAAGGAGTCTGACCTCACCCAGATTCATGGGTCTTCTATTTTTGACTTTACCTGCTAGTGATAGGAATTGATTTCAAAGGTTCTAAAATTAGCTCTGTGCATCAAAGGATGGTTATAGCATGTCTAGGCAATGTTGCAGTTTTACACCTTTCACTGTTCTGTGTGTGTTCTCTAATTAGAAAAGTGTAACCCTTAAATCCAGGAATCAGTGACTGAGTTAACTTTCCTCCTGGAGGAGTACTTGGAAATTGACTTCCTCATAAGTGAGGTTGTTTCTCTGGGATGCAGGTGGAAACCAGAGTGTAGTTCTCATAAAGTTAACAAGGTCAGGCCTCACTTAATTTAAGTCCCCTATTGCCAATGAAGGTAGGTAAAGTTCTCTACCACTACAGATCAGCCCTCCAAAACCAGAGCAGTGGTCTTTTGCAGTTTTAATGCATCAAAAAAGAATGGATTAAAAATGTCCCAAATAATCAGAAACAGAAGAGGTTAAAAAAATAATCTAAATGCAGTGCTTGTGTAATAGTATAATAAAATGGACACATACGGTGGGAAATAATTCTATGCTTTTCCATTTAAGTGTTTTGTACTGGAAGATCTGAACACAGTCGTAATAACATCAACACAGGAAGGCAGCACCAAAACCATAGGCATCACACTAAGTTACTAGTCCAGAAAAAAGACACCCCTATGTCTTATTTTTGTCTTTAACAACTTTTAGCTTCTTTTCCTCACATGTCTATCCTCCCTGCTTTTAGGCTGGAAGAAACTGTGAAGTGGTAAAAGGAGTTTGTGCTCATAAAGGTTTGATGACTCGACCATCTGGCTGGGAATGCTCATAAAGGAAGCCCTGCAGAGGTGAAGAAGGTCAGAGACTACACAAAGCGTGGCTGAGGTGGGTCCTGGCACTCCTCTGACTGGCACCCAAATTCAGTCCAACTGGTTGTAAGGTGCTCTCGTCAACCTCCGAAGCAAAGTGCCTCTGTGGACTACTGATAGATCACAGTTGTATGGGAACATAAAGGAAACCTCTCTGTCCACATCCGATTGTAATCGCTTCCATCCCCTCCCAGTGCTCAGCTCATTAACAAGTGACCTGAAGGCAGGGGAAAAAGCCCACAACTTTTGTGTAACAGAGCCTTGCTCTTTAGAGACTATAAAAGTAAACAGGCCTGGTTCACTTAAAAAAAAAAAAAAAGAGAAAAAAAAAGAAAAGAAAAAAATACAAAAACGTTCTCTTAAACATTTAACACTACCCAATTTTAAAAATTAGTTACATGACGAGTACCTGGGCAATATATCTTTGCATTTACAAATTACTTTTCCCCTCTAGAAATGTTATACAGAGTCACAACTGTTTAAACCACAATTCTGTGCTATATGCCCCAAGAGCATATCTTTAAAACCTGTACACACAAAGTTATAGTCTTCTGCTGTACTGATTGCCCTGGCAGCAGGTAAGTGCCCAGCATCAAGTTTATGAATTGTGGGCTTCATTAGTCTTAAAATGGTAGCAAAGGAAGATGCGTCCTAAAAAGTGTCATCCTTCATCTGAGAGGGTAGTGCCTGGCACATTAGAAATCTATATGCTCAATTAACCACTGGCAGGCTCATTTTTTCTATGCCTCTCACTCAGCCTCTCCCACTGCTTCTCCTAACCCCTCCACCCTTCCTTCTGACTGAATCTGTCAGCCTTTGCATTGACAGCCCTTACTATATGCAAACACTCAGTTACAGACTGGCTTGAAGAATTACTTTTGGCTGCTACTTGTTCTCTCTCTCTACCACTTTCCAGTGAATAGCCAGACTCTTATTTCTGTGTTTTGCTTTTGATTACTAAAAGTTAATACATTCAGATCCTTTGCTGTTAAAAGTTAGTTCACAAATTCAAAATCTATCTACAGTTTGGTGATTAAACTGTAATTTTTGTTCATAAGTGTTGAGATCAAGAACGTTATCTGAGGAAGCAAAGTCATGTATACTTATCTTCCATTAAAAAAAAAAAATCAGTCTGAGATCAGTTGTGAATACAACATTTGAATCTGCCCAGGATTTTTGGTTTTTTCCCATTATTTAAAAATACCCTTATTTATATGGGCAGCCTTATAGAAACAGTTTCAGAAGTCACAATTTTGGGTGGGAGAGATAAACGGCAAAACAAAACAGATCAAAACATAAGAGAAGGAAAGTTAACAGGTAGGAAACACAGCCGAGCAGAACAGAAAGCCAGTGTCCTAAATGGTTAATCCTCCACAACTATTAGCATACACATGATTAACTGTACAGTAGACCTGATTAAGTGTGTCTGTGCATTATGCTAATCCCTGTATGCTGATTGGCTGACCTGATTAATGGTACACCAGACTCTGCACACTGATAGAAGAATGAAGTCCCGGTCTCACCGCCTTTCTGCAAGGAAAGCAGGGGAACATAGGAGAACAGCGCACAGCCAGTTACCCAACGTGTGGCAAAGAAAGGAATGAAAGGGAGAGGTCACACTACTTATGTCTAAACGCTAAGTTTGAGATAAAAAGTTTAAGAGAATGAAATTGCTTTCACAGTTTTACTTCCTAAAATTTAAGTCTGCCTTTAGAGTTACTCTTTGGTGTAGGTGAGATTTTTACTTATTCTAGAGTGTGCCCGTGCTTCTCTCTGTATAACTCCCAGCCCTCATATGTATAGGAAACCTACCACAGGAAAATACAAATACTCAGCACCAACTGCCTCCAAAAATATTTCCAAAAATCTACATTATCATCAGTCTTGTGCTTGCTGAATGCACAGAACACATAATTTTCAACCATACTTTTAAAGCTACTCATTTCAGCTAGCTTTTAAGATTCAAAGTATTTCTGAAGTCCACACAGGATATGCAGTATCCAGAGGAGACTTCAGTGGTGGTTTTGAGACTAGGTGGTTCAGTGCTCTAAAGATAAGTGCCTAAAAATGGAATTCATTGATGCCCCCACCCTGTTTGCCTGGAAAAACAGATGATGTATGTTTAGCTATACGTTCCTGCGTGTTATTGAGTTATTAACACTGAAAGTCAGCAGTCTTATTAAGCTGAAGGACTTGCTAAATGGCTTCAATAGAAGCTTAATGTTTAGACAAAGTTAAAACAGATTTGTGCCTTGTGCCTCAAACATACTGTGGTCTACATGTATCAGGTAGGCATCTAGCATCTAAAAAAGTAAAAATACACATCTACATCAGTGTAAAAATATGAAGAGAAAATATGAAATATGAAATATTAAAATATGAAATTCTGTATACTATTGATACACACCATCTGTTCTAGGTCAGGTACATAAACTTTTTTAGCCATGGACTTTTATCCAGAGCAACTTAAAGGGATTAAACCTCTGACCTTTAAAGTGCTGAATAGCTTTTCTTTAGTAACTTGAATGAGGTATTCATGTGAGGTCAGCCTAGTTATAGCAAATCAAATTTACCCTGTGTTCACATCTGCTGCTGTTGGCACAAGTTTGGTCTGTGGCAATAACTCTAGAATCTGTTCCCACAAAATGAGGTTTCCAGAAGTGGCCAAGCAGTCAATACCAAAAGCTTGGACTGGGGCATCATGGCAATTAGGCTGGTAGAGGGTTGTGAGCTAGTGCAGAGAGAATAAAAAATATGGAATAGTTGGGCTGATACTGCTCTTCTTGCCCTTCCTCTGGTGAATTCCTTCATGACTTGTAACTCAAGGCCTGTGGAAACCTGTATTAATTGAACACTGGCAGTACTGGTGTGAGAGACTGACTCAGTCCTTGTGTTTTATCTCATGATGGTAGTCATGGCATCAAGTCTGTAAGCAAGTGTGTTACACAGACAACCAAGAGAGAATCCAAAACACCAATGACATGTACAACAATGATACTGGTGAGGTATTTTCAATTGGTTAAATTTTATTGAGTAAGTGAAGGTGTTATTCTTAAATATTTATTTAGTTCTGGTAACTATTATCTCTGGAATGATTCAAGGGATGTTTTTTTCAATATTTGCAACAGGTTCCTACATGCTTGGGCTACATATATGTTGCATTGCAATAGTAACTGTCTCAGATGAATTGTTAAAAAAATCCATACACTGAGGACACAACTGCCTAAAGCCAGCCAATATGAAATGCTGTAGAAAAGGTATGTCTTAAACAGTCCTTCGTGGCAAACAGAGACGTAATTTGGGTGGAAGCCCCTTTTTTTCCTCCTTGGGTCTTCAGCCCAGACACTTTAAGTAAAGGTAATTGTCCACATATGCTGCTTGCGTAGAACAAGGGTATTCTTTTAATGTGCGATAGTGATGAAAGTGTGGTGGTAGCACCATTTTCATTTGCATGTGTAGCTGATCCTTTGAAAAACTTACAATGAAATGCAATGTTCTTTAAATAGATTTGTTCAAAACCACAATTGTTTATTAAGGGTTGGGTGAGCAGCAGACGGGAGGGGGCGGGGTGGGAAAGGGCAATTCTCTTCCTCTTTTGCAAGCATTTCCCTACTTATGCATTTCTCCGTCTACTATTTCATTGAAGTGTCATCTCAGTTAAATATTCTGACATATGTCCTGTCTCATGTACTTGTGGTCAGAACCTCTCACCTAGAATAGGGTTGATAGACATTCGAGTCCCACCGAAGTCTGAGCTTAAAGTGCACATCTTTCACCTCTTCAAGATTAAATAGTTTGTGGAGGAGAGAAAAGGAGTATCTTTCCAGTGAGTGCTATGTGACTACATAGCAAATAATCCACAGAGTCTGAAAGAAAAAGTCACAGTCAAGTGCTTTCTTCTAGGAAAGGGCTGCACTCCTGGGAGCACTTTTGTACATTGCCAAATGACTTCTTGGCCTTAAGGTGTGAGCCAGGGACCAAGATACTCAAGTTGTCATCACTTGGGCCCACACCTGTGCTCCAGACAGGTGTGGAGCTCTCTAAACACATTGTGAGTCTAGATGTCTCCTGGGTTGGCAGTAGCTGAGTATCTGGGACCCAGAAACCCTACTTCACCCTACTTTGGATGTTCAAGTCACCACCCCTTTCTAGCAACAGAAATTTTCTCAGCTCACAAAATGCAGCAAACAAAAATATATCCCCGTATCTCTGAGGAATTCTCTTGCAGTGGCAGGGAAGATCACAAATTAACTTCACACTGGATAAAGTTACCTTTACTAGCATAGTGGCATACCAAGTCTACCAGGGCACATTGTCAGTAAAATTCCCAATTCCTTTGAATTCCAGCTTCTGCTAAGTGAATAATGCCCATGTCTTGCAAAAATGTTTAGGCTGATTAGTAGAAATATCTAATAAACATCTGCTGAATTTAAGGAAATTCAAGGAAACTATTTTTAGGCTAACATCCAAGCAGATGCAAATTCTGTTCTTTAGAGTTTCCTGCTAAAAAGGTGTACCAGTTTGTGACCATGCTGTTTGTCAGATAAAGGTGCAAAAGTGACATTCTGCAGTGTGTTTTTTAAGGATTTTTTTAAAGGATAGAGTTCATTTATGTCAAAGAAAACACTCAGATTACTCATTTAGTGTGCCTCTGATATGTCTCTGCTTCAGATTACAGAAGTTAAACCATAATTTTCCTGCTTTCTCTGTGTGACTTTTAGTTTTTGTACATGTTCAGGTGGAAGCACTGCTTTGAATGCACACAGCAAGTATTGTAGATGCAGATATGAGCAAAGGGTTCTCATATAGTAATGTACTAGAGAAATGTCTATCTTTCTTTACTTGAAAAAGTCATAGGCAACTTCTTAATTTGCAAAAAACATTCATTTACTGCTTGCAGCTCTTGAATAATTAGTTTTTCAAAGTTTTTACTCTGTGGTTTAATCCCAGTTATCCAAATTTTAGTTGAGTCCTGTAAATAGCTTGGCACTGTTTCTGTTCACCAAAGGAAGTGGCACCAACATAGTTCTGCTGCAAACACCTCAAAGAATTGTATGTATGTATTTAACAAACGCACAGCCAATTCTGCAAGTAGTTTTCTGCTAGTATACTTGCTTCTAAAACACAATTATTTGGCTTTGAAGCTTTTTAACTGTGGTTTCATTTGTGTGCAAGAAGGAAGTGTTTGAAGCTTAAAATCAGTTTTATATAAAAGTAGTAAAACAGTCACTCAGTTGGTCATCTACATACTTTTGAAAACTCCACTAGTCTTCCTGGAAAATTAGGGAAGCCAACAGCCTCAGAGCCCATCTCAAAGGAATTTAACTGGCTTCTGTATTTATGCTGTGGTTTTATCACCCAGTTACTTTTCAATTTCTGAGGAGAAACTAATTTGAAACACTTAGCTTTCTGTGAACCAAGGAGAAGAAACCACGGAATGCCTTCAGGCCAGTGCCCTGTTGTTTAACCGCAGGATTCATTTGCTCAGATATTTCAGGTGACTGAGGTGTTCATCAAACAAGAATCAAAAAGAATGAGGTGGGATTTTAAGCGACTGAAGTCCACACAGGTTCCAGTTTTGGAAAATATAACGGAAAACTATGACAGCAAGCAGAGGGGATTAATCAAAGCATGCAAGAAATACATGTATATAGGTATTCCTCCACCTTCATTATACACAGAAAACCACTGGCTCCCCTGAGACAGGACTGGTAAAATACAGTCCTCTCCTGTACATCCTGAATTCTCATGTTAATCTCTACCCAAACTTGGAGTCCACATAAGACTTTGAGGGAATTTATAAAACAGGATATTCCTCAGTGACTAAAGAAGAAAGCTTGAGAAGAATACAAATATCATTAAACTGGCAGCATTTGCTAGCAGTTGCATCCAAGATATCACAGTTTCCATCCAACCTGGGAGACAGTTGCATGAGAACTGAGCAATGCCTGTCAACTAAAAAAAGGCTGGGGCAGAAGTTCAGTATGCAATTACTTGGATTTCGTGTCCTGGCCAGAGGCAAAGGTAGCCCATCAGCTTCACAGTATGTTTGGGATTGGAAGGGACCTCAAAAGATCATCTAGTCCAATCCCCAACAGCTTGCTGAGGAAGATCAAGAAGCCAACACACTAACAGAGAATATGTCTAAGTGTATTTATGGTTAGGTTGGGATGTCTGTTTTCAATAGTTTAATTTTGTATACATTTTAAAATAAAGCATTGAGACCACTTGAGAACATGTATATTTCAAAGGGAAACCAGAATTTGCTGAAGAATAGAGTACGTATTGCTGCAATGCAGAAGGGGCGGATCAGGAGCCCTTAAAATTCCAGTTAATTTCTCCTAATAATGTGAACCAATTCAGGCCATGAACAGACCTGAAAGTTTTCATCATAAGGAAGAATTTGAGAGCCAAGCTTCCTGATATAGAGCTGTAAGAGGTGCCTGAACAGAAGCTTTCGTGATGTCACCTATGATCATGCACTTTTCAGTCTGTAAAGGGCAAGGATAGGTATGCTGTTACCTTTGCAGCTCACCTAACTGGCTGACATGAAATCCCCTATTTCACCCCACCAGTGTTCTTACCCTTCCTCTCCCATGTGTGCTATAACAGCAGAACAGCTGTTCATCTCCTTTCATCTGGGACTCTGCTTTTGTTTAGCCTTGATGACCACAAATCACATCACTCCAATGGCCATTCTCATTGCACCGAAGGCTGATGGGAAAACAGATCCACTTCAAGACTGCCATTCAGAAACCCCAGAGAAGGAAGCAGATACTAGTGTTTTCCTGTTTCCTAGCCTGGATTCTTTTCTAGCCTGTAGTCCATTTTTTGCTTGTACCTGACAAGGTGCCGCAATGAAACTGAAGCCATGTGCTGGCTGTCAGTTGTGGCTAATGTGCTATGCAGAATAAAGGGCAAAGGCAGGTGGTGCTGGAGGTGTAAAAGCAGAGGCTGCAGCCATTGAAATGGTCTTTGTATTAATTGGCAGGAAAAGGGCACTGATAGGCATGGATTGTCAAGATGGCTCCTCTGACCCTTCTGGTTAATCCAAATGAGTAATTAATGAGTGTGTTAAGATTAGCACTGCAGTAAACTCTTCACTAGACAAATACTTTAAAGCTCTCACGCTTTAGCTCACCAGCTGATTGCCATTTGGCTAGCAGATTTGTTTCCCTCTGAGAGGCTGAACACAACTATTAGTCATGCAGGGGGAGAATACAGTTAAAAAATAAAAATAAGAATCCTACCAAAATGACACCACTGTGAAAGTGGGAATGCATGTTCTCTCAGCAGAGCTGACAAAACAAGTTATAATGTATAGGCCTGTTGTATATTAGGAGCAGTTAGCAGCTGATGAAATGGAGGAGGGATTGTGTACTGAGCATCAAAAAATGTAAACCACATACTTAAAGGTTTTTTTTCTCTTCCTCTGAAAGAATCAGCAAAACAGGAGACAGAAGCCATTAGCTTCCCTTTTTCACTGGAACGTGTCAGATGGATTTGTAATGGAAAAGTGTTTGTATCCAACATCTTTAGTGCTGGCTCTGCCAAAAATGTCAGCAGCCTGAAGATGGATTTGTTTTGATACCAGTAATACTTTATTTCATTAGGATTCCCTGTTAACTTGTGGCTGCCGAGATTTTACAAGAGAGGTTTGTGCATTTGTGGTTGGTTCAGGGAGCGGGATATTCTCCTCTGCTTTCTCACTTTAATGTCAGCTGAGGCTGATGGGGCACAGAAGTTACAGGATGGGAAGACCAGATGCTCTTTCCTCAGACCTAGGTAACTTTGAGATAAACAGTAGTAGACAAACTGGTTCATGAGAGAGAAGATGCATAGAAATCCAAGCAGCCTACAAACCCCAGGAGCAGGCCCAGCACATTTAGGCAGAGATCCACTGGTGGGAAGAGCAGGAGAAGGAAGTGTGTGCTATGCAGCTTACAGACTGTCACATGTGTGAAAAGGACAAAAATGGCCAATTTTTGTCTCCACAGTTGCCAGCCACTTCTGGCCAACTCTGGATTCGTGCTAGAAATTGAATAAATAAAATAAAATAACCCACTTTCAAAGCACATTTCAGGTTTCCCCAGGCAAGCCTAACTCTATTTCACGTGCTAATTACAGAGATTATAAAGAAGGGAGACATAGGCCTACCACCTATCTCTGCCACTGCCCTTAAAACAAATGTAAAGGACAATTAACAACAGATTAGCTCCATGTCCTAGTTTGCCATGTGAGGATGATCGCTGACCTTCTCATTTCATCCTCATTAGTGTCTCAGGCCAAGAGACCCATTGCTCTTTAATCATCACCCATCATCCTCTGCTTCAACACATGGAAACAAATGATGTGTTGCCAAGAAGGTCAAGGGTCAAATATGAGTTTTGTTGTTGCTGGAGTGCAAACTGGAGGCAATGGGGTCAACTTTGGGGCAAATCTTTGTGGCAGTCTATTTGAACAGAGAAACTATTTTGAATGCATGAAGCATGACACCCACTGTTTATTTTCTCCTTGCAGCAGGAATTTACGAAATTTTTTTTTTTTTCATTTTCTATTTTTTTAGTGGCATACAAGAAACACACAGGGAGAAACAACTGGTGATTCGTTTTCTTCCTGAGAATTAAAGGTTAAATTGCAAAGGGACAGGCTAAGAGCATCCATGGTGTCACATGGATATATTTTTGCCTTTCAAAGCTGCATGTTGTTCATAAAGTTATGAATGCTAGACGCTTTTCAGGCTGCATCTCTTCATGCTGCTGTGACGCCGGTGCTACTTTCCAATTTGCCATGGATAGCCTCTGAAGACTGACAGGGCTGAAGGCACCCAGTGCCACTGTAAATGAGCCCCATTCATTTCTTGCCATGGGCATATGGCATGCCATTGTCCTCGGCCACCGAGGCAGAAGTGATGCAATTTGTTGGCATGTCCTGTCACAGCACAAACTATCTATCCCACTGAGCCCCTAGAAAACAACAGAAGTCAGAAAAGGGCAGCCAAAAACTTCACAGCTTTATCAGAAGAACACGCACACACCACCCTGGTTTCAAATAAATAAACAAACAAACAAATAAATAAATAAATCCCCTGTCCTTTTTTTTCTTCTATGGGATTTATATTTTTCTCATTTCTTCAGGCTCTCAAAAGTTGTTGTCTAAACCACCAGAAAGCCTCTTTTTTTTTTTTTTTTTTGTCTTCCATGAATGAGAATTCAGCCTTTTATTTCTTCTAATATTTAATTCTAACTAAGACTGCTGAACTGCAGAAGTTTAGCATATTTTCTGTGTTGTGCATTTAGTGAGAAGTCATGAGTTAAAAAGGTGGTCAAATATGATACCTTCATATTGGAGATACGATACTATATACTCCCGAGAAGCTATTAAAAAATCACATGCGCTGGTTGAGAAGAAACAAAGTTGTTTATTTGGTTTTGAATTAACTTAAAACTTGGACTGGTTCAGAATTCATAGCAGAACTTCAGGATTACTTAATGTTCCAGTTAAGTGAAACCGAAGCGAGGCGGGGGGAAATCCAGTCACAATACAAAGCAACAATAAAGGCTGAGCACAGAGAAATTCAAATGTGGGGAAGAGAGAGGGGGAGTGAGGTAAGAAAAAAGCAGGGGGATGGAGGGGTCACCAGCGAGCTTCCCAGTAAGAAAAAGACAATTGAACTTACTCTGTCCTCATTTGCACCTGGCAAGCACAGTTGTCAAATGCTGTACTGAAAGCAAGGACACTGAAAAAAATAGTTGAACAAAGCCAGAAACACTGTAGTGTTGAGATGGTTTAGATGAGAATTCAGCAAGCATTGGATGCATTTTTCTGCCCAAAAGCCAGCCACCTGTGCCAGTCCATTTTCTGGAGAGATTTCCATGCTTGGTATCTAATTCAGCATTTCCTATAGTGAGAAAAATATGCTTTTCATTCAGGTGTGCCTTGAAGAAAATGTTGGTTTAAATTTAAAAAAAAAAAAAAAGTTTTTGACTTCGAACACGCTGTGCAAAACTCCAGACTACTCTGAGGGTTTTCCAAAAGCCCAAATCCTAGCATGTTTCTGAATGCTGCTGTATGTATTTTGCATCCGTAAGGTGTACAGCTTATTTTTGCCCTTCAGTAATAAGCTGTGCTGCAAATAAGTTGTGTGCAATAAGCAGTGCTGCAAGTCAGATATTTAGGGGTGGCTGTGACCAGATTTCCACTGTAAATTAAGTGTGCGATAGAATGAGAGTGTGAGTTTTACAAGGGCAAATTTGTACCCATAAAATGAAGTCAAATATACTACAGTTTAGTGAGAGCTGGGTCCACAGTGAAAAGTTCAAACTCAGATCCAAACTTCTCCAAAGTTTGTGGTGTACTCAGTTCACCATTTTGATTTTAATCCATTTCTAATTGTTTTACTGGGTTTCTATAAACCAAATCACATGCAACATTTAAGCTGGGTTGTTCAGCCTGGTTAGATTTAGAAAATAAACCCATGTTAGATGTCAGAACTAATTTTTGTAGAGACAAAAGAATCATGCTCCATATGTTTCACATTTCTGAGCATAGACTTTTTACACTAACTAGGCCAAATGTAAGCCTGTGTGACACACATAATTACATGGGCTATTCTATTTAACTGAATATCTTTGATACAGTCATTTCTGAGGTTTCTTTGGCAATGCAAAGGGAGTTGTGGAACTTGTTACCATTTCCCTTGAGAAACAAAAGAAAAAGTAGTTCTGTATGACTCTTACTCTTTGAGATTTCAGTGTGAGCTAGTATCACCGTCACGCAGTTGAAAAATTCAAGAGTTTCTGTGTCTACTCCAGTGAAAACCCTGTCAGTTGCTATTCTGACCCTGAGTTTTCTTCTGAAAACACACACTCCTAAAAGAGTGAAAGCTCTCATGTCCAAATTTGATATTTTGCATCATTGGGCAATGGCAAAACCAGAGGAATTTTGTTTTCAAAATAAGAACATACTTTTCACATTGCAAAAAATGTCTCTTAATCTTTCAGTAGACAGAAAAACAAGTGAAAGCTTCTAGGTATAAAAGAGGCAGTTAGACATGGAGTGGGTTCTCAGCAGAAGTCCACAAACCTTTAAGGACCATAAATGCATGGAAATATAAAGCTGTGAAAGCTATCCCAAATCTGAGCTAGTTACTAGCATATCTAAACCCAATTGACTTGCACTGGGGCTCCTATGACAATTTGTGCAAATGTAGCTTTGGAGAAAAATTAAATGAAGGCGATTTTTAATTTTCAAATGTTCAGACAAAGAAGCATGTCTACTTGCCTAACAGGGCACTGGGCAGAAGTGGAAGAAACATCACCCACCAACTGTGAATAAACATCCTTTCTTTTAAATGAAACAATTAGTTCCAGTGAAAATAAATTTATAGAAAGCTTCCTGCATCCACATATGAATGACATATATGAAAAAAAGACATTATTTGCCACGTGGCAAGTCAATAAAGGCCATTAGAAAAAGGATGGATTTTGTCATTGCAGTGACAGAAGTGTCTAATTCCAAGACACAGAAATAAAAAACCTGGCAGGGGTGCAGTGGCCCAGACGTTTTAGCCAAGGCATTGACCATTATCACTCCAAAACATTTTGAGCAAAGAACCACAAAAGAAAACAGAAACCTTCTCTTCTAAAGGTACACCTAAAATATTTTTAAACTATTTTATTCTAGTGATAATGAAATCAGCACAGCATATTTCCTCTATTTTAACGACCATCTGGGGCTTATAGGCCATGTCAGCACCTCAGGCCATTGATCCCTTCCCATCTGGCCAGTAATCTAGAGGAGGTGCTCCTGTGCTGAAGCATTTATATCTCAATTATTGTTGACTGGGTAATGCAATGGGGAGAAAACCCAAGTAAAAGGTAAGCAAAAGCAGTAAGAAGCACACATAAAGCAATGACATTGAGTCAGCTTAGCATTTGCAAAGACCAGACTCAGTAGTTTACCTCTCTTGATCTACTTGTAAGACTTACCAATGAAGAAGGAACAAGACTTCACCTTCAGTGTTTTGTAGCTTTCTTTTAATGTGGCAGTAAGAAGCAAGGGCATTTCATAGTGATTCGCATTTTCTATCCTAGAGCTAAAATTGGAATTACCAGGGAAAAAAGAGATTTGAAATATAGGTAGAAAAATAAAAAACATGAACAAAATTTGAAGAACCAGCTTTATCAGAAGGCAGAAAATCTCCAAGCTTCCATGGCCATCAGTATGGGAAAAGACCAACTTATTTTAATAGCAGGGGGAAAGCATCTACTACAGCAGGGTGCTAGCAGTGGCAAAATAGAGGAAAAGACATATAAACCCGATGTAAATTATTAATAGAATACAGACTTTAGTATAGAAAATAAGGATAGTGGGGACTAAGGCTTGGACAAAATGATGAACAAGTGAAAAATAGTGAGAATGAATCCTTAAAAGTTCACCAGGAAGAAATCCTAGCAGAGGAGTGGCGTTATCATCAGTTGATAGTGACACAATTTTGAATTTTAATTATTAATATTGGTGCTGTTTGTATAAACATCAAGATAAATTGTTTGTGTCACATGAGCCTGATGCATTAGGAAGTACTACGTTAGAAAGTCAGTAGGACACAAAATATTACTTGCAAAAATAAGTTTCTAAGTCTAATCTAAAGTTTCTAAGATAAATAATATGTAAGAACTCAAGGAGAGCTGACAGACTACAGAAGGAGTTTGGGAAACTGAAAGACATCTAGTGCTATGTCATTACTAGTAAAAACATAACTAGCAATATTTATTGGCCTCACAAACTTAACTAAAGAAATTATATTTAGTTGTATCTCCTTAGCTGTAATGCCACTTTTTGTAGGGAACCTAACTTTCTACTCTGAGAAAATCTAATGTAGCATTTGGCCAAACACCTTGATCAAAGTGCATATTCAGAGCATGAGGAATCAGCCAAGTGTATGGTCCTTGCAGCACTTTGAAGAGTGGCACATTTGCGGAAATATTTCTGTGGTTAAAATTTAGGGATAGCAAAAAGTCTGGCAGAACAGCAAGCGAGAGGGAGGCTGGCTAGTCTTTAGAATGAATTACCTGAATCCATTGGCATTCTGGGTCTAGCTTGTAATACAGCCAAGTGAGATACGTAACGAACAGAAATGTGGGACTATGTTTTTTAAGGAGTTATTCTAAAAGGATACAGATGATATGGTGAGCACACAACTCAATGAGCTTCTGTTTTGATTCTGTGGAAAAATTAATCTAGTTGTTGAGTGAATAGACACAAAAGACACAAGGGCAACTAGGACCATGTTGCTAGAAGACAAGACAGAGATATTGCGCACACATAACTTGTGCCCACTTTCCAAAAACTATATTGAAAAATTGGAGAGGGTGAGATAAAAAGCTACACAATTTATGTGAGACCTGAAGGAATTGGCTTACAGTGGAAGACTTACAGAGCTCCATCCATTTAGCTTATCAAAAAGAAAATTGAGAGGTGGTTTGATTAGAGAATGTAAGTGCCTTCACAGGAAGAAAATACAAGGTAGTAAAGGCCTCTTTAATCTAATACAGAAAGAAGCAACAAGAACCAATGACTAAAATCTGAAGTCAGACAAATTCCAATTGGAAATAAGCCACAGTGAGAATGATTAACTGTTGGAACAAACTACCAAAGGAAATGGTGGATTATCCATCTCCTGATTGCTTCAAATCAAGGCTGGATGCTGTGATAGCTATAACCAAACACAAGGTAGATTTTACTGTAAATCAAGTTGTTGAGAGAATCAAAGGAGTTTCAGATACATAAGAGGTGAAACCAGATGAACTAGTTTCTTATTCTTCCCTTAAAAAGTTATCTTTTGTTTGTCTGTTTTTGTAAATAAATCTATTCACCCAATTAAAAAAAAACCAAACTTTTTCCAAAGTAACTTTTCTAACCAAAACTCACAATTAAAATCCCCTTGCCCCCACAGAGTGAAAAAACAAACAAACAAACAAACAAACAAACAAACAAAACCTGTCATAGTTAGCTCTGTCTGAGGTGATCTTCACCTCTTTATGCCTCAGTTTCATAACTGCATAATGATAACCCTTAGGCACTATATATACCTTTCAAATATCCTCAGGTTTCTGAAAGAGCTACAATTACACACAGAGAAACAAGGCAAGATTTCAAAGACAAAGCACAGTAAACTAACAAAAATTAGCAGACAAGACATGCTGGTGTCTATAATCTGAAATATCTGTCAGATGCTGAACATTGTTAGATTTGTTTAAGTGTGCCCCAGCACAGAGGATCAGCAGAATTGTCGAAAAGTAAAATTAGGCCAGGCACTTTCACTTCCTCCCTGTTCTATGGGAACAACTTTTCTTCTTCTTTCACTTTGTATTTCTCTTACATACCACCATGTCTAGACTATTTTTATTTCCTTTTAGAGATGCTTATCACATCTCCATGTATGTAGGCACTCAGTGTTTTCAGCAAAGTGTATAGGCTATTTTGACTCCACTGTACCCCATCTGAGGAAGGGGAAGGGAAAGAAGCAGATAAGATCAATACACCCTACCCTTTTCTGGTGCCCTTTGTCCTATGACACAGAGTCACACATCCTAAAAAGTCTATACAGAGACTTTAACTAATTTTGAAAGTAAATTCCACAACACTTATCTGTTCTGAGTACCTCCTTTATTTGAAAATACAGCAAATGTTCAAACGTCTTGCTGTATGTCCCTGTTGCTCAAGAGACCACAGAAGCAAACCTGTATCAGCAGGAAATAATGAGTTCTCTAAAACCAGCCAAGACGTACTTACTAGCCAAATGTGTCTTAAGAAGTGTATTTTCTGTTTCTTCTTTGCACCTCTGTGTTCAGCTGCTTTGAAATGGAGTTTGGAGAGGAAGAACCCAATATACCCAACTGCACAAACACCATGGCTTTCCAATCTGAGTTACTGCCTGTGTGTGTTAAGACATTTATAATAAATATTCTGGCACTTCAAGTACTCTTTTAGAGTGTGCCTTTCTTCCCATGGATGCTCCTAACCTTGATTAGTATAAGTTAAAACATTTTAAAAGCTTTTCATATAAAATAAATTTATATAATCACACCTTTTCCACTAATGGACAAAGATTAAAAAAAATAATCAGTAGATGTGTTTACCCTCAGTCCTGTACTGGTTAGAGTAAATGTTAAAGTCTGTAAACAATATAAAGTAAAACAAAACAAAGACATGGCTCAGAAACAAGGTTTTAATATAGTTTTATAGGAAAAAGTAGGTCTCACCTTACCTCTTCAAGTATACTGTATATATGGGGCAGAGTTTGGAGATGTCACCAGCAAAGCATACATTAGTTTGAAATACTGATGCACCATTTGTACAGGGCGTGCACCTAGGTGGACCTAAGAAGAAAGGAGTGGCAAGTAGGTAAATAAAGCCAAAGTTAAATACTTTCATGCTATCCTTTTTTTTTTTTTTTTTTTTTCTAAAGTGTAGTGAAAATTATGGACCTTCAACTCCAAGTCTTGATACACTTGAAGCACTAATTTGGGAACTCTGGTCATATAAGAGGCATCTCTTTCATCCAAGAAACAGTGACTTTAGTGTAGAGCAAGACTGAACACAGCGGGAACAACCTTGCTTGTTCCAGTCAGGGGTATAAGCATGTTGCTTAGATTAAGAATGATGCAGATTTTCAGGATCTGCATGCACAAGTCCCGAGTTAGATTTTCAAAGGGCTCCATGTCCCACTTAACTACTACAGGCTCAGCAATCATGACAGAATGCAGGTCCCTCTGGCTGTTTAGCAGAATAGAGGCTAGAGGCATCAGCTAAATATAGGGTTTATTTTCCAGTACCACTATAGTACCTATAAATATAAGATTATTTTTTAAATTTAGGTCCCACATCTATTCATGACAACCCTGCCAAGGGCATTAAAGTAATTATTATTTTAAATAATGAGAGGTGAACTTCTTATCTACATTTGCAATGGATATTAAGTGGGCTTAGAGAAATTGGACTAAACTGTCTTCCATAAAGATGAAATGGTTCTTGAAGTACAGCTGCCAACACTTGCCCCCAGGTGTAATGATCTCCCCCTCTTTCTTCCCCTCATAAGCGTAAGAATTAATCACAATTTTTAGCATAGGGCCAAGGAGAGTGGGGGGGATGGAAAGTCTGTCATATGTCATTAGAACTCTGATTGTACATGTCACCAATGGTATAGGTGGTTTAAAACTGTACATATGATTTTATGAGAAAATGAAGTAATCACCTATAAACACATAATCTTGCTTTGACATTTATTTTTAATGAACCAGGAAGGTCTACAGCCTTCTTGAGGTCAACAAGAACATACTTCTCACTGGAAGACAACATTTTTGTTCCTACACTGAATGGAATTATTCGTATATTAAACAACATAGAGTGGGACTGAATCTATCTCCTCCCAGATCTGAAAATTTAGTAGGCTGTGCCTTCCTTTTTTCCATTACAGTTATGCATCAAGTGTATTCAATAAAATGTCCTTCTCTTAGAATTACTGAATATACATATGAGGAAAGCGTTGCTTATTACAAATTATTTTAACTGGTAATTCTGGTTGAGATGAAAGCTTTGATTTCTATGAGAGTTCCAGAAGTCAGGTGAGACTGACAGCAGATAATCAGTCACAATTACATTTAATCACAAAACTCAAAAGTCACAGCAGTTTAAAGTGTATTTAAGCACATTTAGGTGATACCCTGAAACAACTTCATTTTGCACAGTACAAACAGGAGGGGAAAGCAGGTTTACTTATTTTAAACAGGATTGGATATTATAGTGATGGAAAGTAAGAGTACAGAAGAGCAATGAACCCCAATTCTAGTAACAAGTTTACTGATAATTCTTCAGAGAAAGTAGCTACTCTGAGAGACTTCCTTCAGTGACAGAAAGGATGCACCACTGCAATCTCTGACCCAGTTGGTCCACTGTAGACTTAGGAGTAACACCAGGTGATTAGTGGATGCCTTACTTGGGCTAATCAAAGTCAAACTACACAAAGTAGATCTTAGCTTCAATTTTTCCCTCTCCTAAGGGAATTTTACTGTGTTTTACCCCATAGCTCACCAGCTTTGCAGGAAATCCGGCTTCAGCTTTGTTCCCTGCCTGAGAGACCTGTAACCTGCACTCCCTGCTCCTGCCCAGGAACCACTCCATCTGCTGGTGGGTTGGACATGCAAGGAGGTGAAGGTAGGGATGATGCTCTCAGTCTGCTTGTTGAAGTTATTTGTAGAAATAAAGCAATCACTGGAGGAAGCCAGCTGAGGTGTTTTTCACAACAGAGTATCCTACTACCAGGCACAGCACCCTCCTTCCTATCATCCTCCTGTTTTAAAGATAATGGAAGAATTGTATATCCAGTATATTAAGAGCTTCTAGCATGGTGACTAGGCACTAAAGATGCAGAACTCAATTTCTGCTGCCTGCTTGGTCCACAGAAGGATTTGAACAAAGGCCTACCACTTCCTGAGTGAGCCAGATTTAAACCTTGCCCTGAATTTGAGAAAGAAATTGATTCTCTGTTCTGAAAGACACGTGGGAGGTGGGAGAGATGGGTAGCAATGAATGTCTGGTAATTTGAACAAACTGAATTGAGAGCAGCAGTGAAGACTGAGAGGAATATATCCTCAAAACCTCACCATTATGGCAATTTTCTGCAGGATTAGGCCCCTACCACTTTAAGCAGAGGTAGAGGCTAAACAAGGGTCTACCATATTCTCCATAAACTTTGAGGTAGTCACCTGCTGGATCAGAGAAGATAGTACTAACTCCTCCAGTAAGCAATCTAGCAATTTAGCAGCCTAAAAATGATTTCCAGCTGAAAATATGTAATCAATTCAGTTACCTCCAAACTGAAGATCTGAACAATAGACTTTTTATTTTTCTATGAATTTTCCTTCTAAAATACAATGCTTGAAATAAGACTCTCCTGAAACATCTGTTTGGAAGAAATAAAAACAAATGCAAGTACAGAACACAAGTTTATTTTTTTCCAAAGAATTCTCCTCTCTGATCTCTAAAATATAGAAAAAGACACTGTTCTCTACACATTCCGATTCTTAATTATTCTAAGGAAGAATTTTGATTGCAATTACCCATGTGTCTGCCTTACAAGGTAGCTGAGATCCAGTAGCTGGAATCTCAGTATAAATGGCTGTATAAGGAGTTACAAACATTACTAGCAAACCACCTTTTTTTTTTTGTGTAGCCAGGATATGAGTAAAAAATCTACCATCTGAGACTTCTTGTTTCTGAAAGGAACTAACGTCTTTTGTTTGACCAGCTAATGCAATTTGCAAATATAAACCTTTACAAGCCCTTTTCCAGGCCTTAGGACTCAGCTTCTGCACCTGGTACCTTCTTTCCAACTACATGTTCTAAGTAACAAAAGACGCTATGGCTCTTTAAAAACTGTGCATCTTATAGACTTTTATAGCTGTAAAGCCCACTACTTCTACATTCAGAAAAGACTGTATATTCTTAGCACTTCTGTTACAAGAAGGCTTAATCAAAAGCGCCTACCTAAGAAAATGTTTGTTAATGTATATGTTATGATAAAGTTCTTGGGATTTAGACAGAGCTTTGGTGTCATGAAATGAATGACCATGAAGTGTTTTCACGTTAGTCTTATTTATCTGGAGATTTACAGGTTAAGATTGTTGTTTAAGCAAGATTTCCAGAGTAGGATATCCAGAAATAAGTAAACTAGTTCTGCAAAAAATACAGGAATTTCTTTGTCACTCAAAATCTTAAAAACAAAATTACTCTTGAGGCTTGAACATGCTTTCTTTCAAGGGAATGACAGAGTACCCATTGACTGTAACAGGGTATGAAATTTGCTGCATCATTTACTTTGTGAGATTCTCTGGGGTAATATTATACAGCAGGTCAGAAGAGATGATCATAATGACCTTTTCAGCCATAAAAATCTATGAAGAGTGGTAAGCATTGACCTAGTGCTGCTGCTGCTTCTACTGATGTCAATAGTGGAGGAGTGAGGCCAGAGCAGAACATATCTGTATTACTACTTCAGTGGAGCATAATTTAAACAAAAATTGATTGAACCAAAGGTAATGTGTTAGGTAGAGCAGGTAATGCAAAGGAACTGCAGTAATGGAAGGGAAGTGTCAGTTGTTTGGGCTCATCTGCCAGAATCAAGACAACCAACTTTGAAAGTCTGTGCTCTTCAATCAGGTATAGAGGCAACCAGGACAGTAAATGACTAGACAGTATAGAGACCATAAGAGAAGGTGTTTTGGCTTAGATGAACCCTATCTAACCATTTGAATTCGGTGCCCAAATTGAGAGACCATTTGCCACATATTCCTTTAGCAGTCAATGGACAAAGACAGCTGGATAGTTCCTGTAGGCAATGCAGATTCTATTTTGACTGAATAATTGTTTTGCAATGTGAATCTCTCTCTATGATCATAGGGTAGAGAAACTAGCCTCCTTTCCCTGGTGCCTCAGTTAAGTGTATGCTTTCAGTTAGGAGTATTCCTGGGTTATTTGTAAAGGCATAAAACACAGCACCCTGGAGAAGAGTAAACCATGTCACTGCCCCTGCAGTTAATAGACACTAATCTCAAAAAGAGCAAAATCTGTTCTTAAAAATACCAACATGTTTTCTGGCTAATCAATGACAGTAGCTGAACTGACACCTACTAGATCACTGATAGATTAGACAATACCTACATTTTAAGCTCCTAAAAATACTCTGAAGTAATGTGAATGTGAAGTAAGGTTGGCTGAAACTTTTCTCAGGAGAGTTTGGACACCAACTCCTTTAAGTTACTTTGAAAATCCTCCCCACCATTTGCCCAAGAATTGTAAAGTTTTTTGTAAGTATCTCTACAGCTTTTAAAAATCTATGGAGGGGAGGTGCTGCCATACAGTGAGTTTATGAAGGCTTAAACATATAAGAGAGACAAAAGGTACAAGAAGACAAAGAGGTACTATTTGTATTCCCATTATTCTCATTCTGCAGGTATATATGCAGAACATAAGACTGAGAAAGACAATATGCATCACTGTTCCTTAGTCTGAGTCATTATTTTTCTCAATTTTTTTTTTTTGTCTGTCTTCCTTTCTTTATGAATATGCACAGGTTTCATTAGGCTTCTAAGTTGAGTATGCATAGTAGATAAAGACTGAGCATATTACTTAATTTTTCAGCCTTCTACTTTCTTTTGCAGTATAGTAGTAACTGCAAGCAGAGTTCATAACACACCTCTGCTTTTGAACCCTTCAACCTGCATACTTAGATTCCTAAGCATAGGATTTTGTATGCCTGAGAATATGTCTACCCACTTCAACCCCTCTGAATCCAAGATTCTTTCAAAGCCACATTAAAAGAAACTGTAATTCCTTAAAATTGAGCTACTTTTACAATTTATAATGGCTGAAGATAAGATCTTAGTTTATAGTCTCACTGAGGTAGAAGCTCCTCCTGCTTGGTATTGTGTGCATGCAAAGTAAAAGAGAACCCAAAGAGTTTATAAACATGCACCCAAGTCAGACAAAGGATGTATCATTACCGCTGATGTCATACAAGTCCCTGTGCTGTCAACACTGTTTTTTTTGTTTCTTAAATAGAATCTCCAGGGAACAACTGAATGATGCCAGTTAAGAAGGTAAACCAAATAATGTATCTTACCCTGGAGTTCATAATGAAGCAAAGCTCAAATCATTGACATTTAGGTAAATACTCCATCAAAAGTTGTACAATTGAACTTTGTTGGATGTGTAGTATTTCTGTACTTCAGTATTGCTAAATACTGCTGCACCAGCTTTAATTCAGGAAACAATTTGGTGTCACTGTGTGAACAAGGGGTTGAAGGTATATATATGTGGAAAACAACATAAAGCAATGCCTATTTTTTAGCTTAGTAACTCTTAAGCTTTGGTGTCATGAAATGAATGATTTGAGTTTGAAATTATTCTGTTCTCATTTTATCAGAACTCATGATACTTTATCTAGGAGAGTGATTACAATAATGTGAAGGGACTCTCATGTCAAATCCACAACTGTGGTGCTGAGAAAGCAGAGAAACAGCTACTGATTTAACTAGTGTTCAGACGGACTCCTAGACCACTATTTGTGAAGTTGCCCAGATTGTCTTATAACAAGACAACAGTTTAACTTTAAAGCGACAGTTACATTTTCTGAGCGGGCGGGGTTACATGGGAAGGAGAGGAATATATATACGTCCACATTGCTCTCTGTTTTAGTAAAGATAATTTCTTTATGTTCCTCAGTTTTACATGGATGGTCAAGTTTATGCAAGCAACAGAATTTCAAAGAGAAAGTAACGCATTTCACTGAGTTCTGTGTCAAAGTCATGCATAAATCATCTCGTGATTTTTATGTTGCAGCAAAAATAAACTAAGTTCACTTACTAAGTTTACTCATAACCACACTAAACACTATATGATACAAGATTTATATGGTTCAGGGGTTTGTTATTTGCATGTTACTTAAACACTTCATAAAATGTCTTTAGTATCTGTTCACTGTGTGTATTTTCTGAATTCCTTATTGGAAGATATGGGGGTCTCTTTTTTTTTTTTCCTGGTATTTTTCTGGTACTTAATACCTTCTTTTGCTACTTATTCTAATTAGATAGTGTTTTTCCATTAAACATGCTACACTCCCCTTTGATGACTGATTCTTGGAATTGAAAGGATGTGGAAACCTGATCTAATTTTAAGTCCAGAATTATGATTCTCTATACGTTTATCATGAGACAAATTTCTTACTCTGAATTGGGAGGACTGCATTGAACATGACATACACATTTACATAGAAATGCTTATGATATGGCAAAATTAAAAATAATGGTAAAAGTTCCAACCAAAGAATTAAAAACCAGTACAGTTTAACTAAATACTTTTTCATGCTTCTAAATGGGAAATAGTGTCATCTATTTATTCACTGCTAGGTAAATGCATTTCAGAACAGTAACAATCTTTTACTGAAAATATGCACTTCTGATAAACACTTTCATGATGTTCATAAGCTGTTCATTAAATGCCAAGTCCTTGTGAAGACGGGTAGGTGTATTATTTTTTGTCACTTGCTAACCAGGTGAAAACTGCAAATGAGGATCAAACAGCAGACTTGTGCAAAAAGCTGAAATAAAACAACAGTCACTTAAGAAGGCCTAAATAGCACAAGGAGGACAAGCTTAACAATTACAGAGGTGAAACAAAATGTGGAGGGCTGGACAATCCCATGGAGCAGATGTCTATATGCTGGTACAAGAACAAGAGCTATAAACAGGAGGATCTGAGCATTTTCCTACGTGATCAAAATATTAGCAAAATGGAAGGTTGGTGGTTTTTTTTGTTTTGTTTTGTTTTGTTTGTTTGTTTTTGTTTTAGTTTTTGTTTGTTGTTGTTTGCTTGTTTTGTTGCTGTTTGTGGTTGTGGTTTGTTTGGTTTTTTTTCCCCCCTGACCAGTCTACAAATATGGAAGACTATAATTTGTTCAGGAAGGATAAGATAAGGTAAAACTTTCCATAATGTGGACAGAGAGCGCTGCTGAAAGTCTGTTGGCAGTGACCACAGAGGAGAAGAATAGTGTGCTGCTGGGACAAGGGATACAGCACAGACCACCGGACAAAGCTTTTTGTGAGTATCAACCAGAGTAATCCAAGAGTCCAGCCTCAGTGTTAGGGGGTATTTCAACCACCCATGTATCTGTCATGAAAAGAGTTAATGTGCAGTTGTGCTCCATTGATGTCCGTCGGTTTTTTTGATTCATAAGGAGAAAGCACTTGGAAGGGAAGATCTTTTAATGATGATTCTAAGTGATGGGAAAGAAATTGTCAGTTGTCAAGGAGAAAGGCAAAATAAGTGGGAGAGGCCATTAAATGGTCTTTGTGATCATTAGAAAGTGCAGAACAGATGTAAGCAAAACAAAAATGATGATTTTCAAGAATATCAATGAAAAAACTTGGAGAATTGAAAATGGGAGTTTAAGACAGCAGAGTTGAAAAAAATGAACACAACCATATTAGTGCCAAGTATATGAGTGGAAAGGAATGACAGAAAATACATAAAACATCAGCTAGGCTAAAAGTTCTTTGACTTGAAATACAGGAAGGAAGCAAACTAAAAGGACAGATCACTGACGAGCTGAAAAGCATCAGCAAGGGGCTTTCAGACTGAAACAGAGAAAGCACAAACTGATGAGAATTTAGATATTTAGAATATGAGAATTTAGATATGACATATCACCTTACTCAACCTGACGAAAAGGCAGACTGCTGTGGACGAGAGAGGCCCTTCTCTCCCCCAGCCATGATCACTCTTCTGCCGCTTCTCGAGTGACGTCTGGCAATGATGACACCAGTGAGTCAGGTCAGCTTGTGACCTGACTAAAAACCCTCCTGTGCCAAAAGAAAAAGGGGAGTTTTGTCAGATCTGACTGAGAGATCTAACACAGGAGATACAGCTGCGACATGCAGCTAGGGATAAGGGCCGGGTGCCAGGACTGGCCTTTTCAGTAATGCCTTACAGTTGGACTAAATTAAATTAATAGAAAATCAAAGTTTTATTTAAGTTTGACTTTTCAAATCAACTATGTTTAAAAAATGTCACGCTTGGGTACCTCATAAAGTGAGGAAGTGCTCGCCATGCAGACAGGAGGTGATCCTGAGAGCGTACTGATGAGAGATGAGAGCAGAGCTAATGCGGTGCAGGAAGAGGAGGTGACAGAGGGGAGGAAGGGGAAGACATGAAATTACAGAGTATTGGAGCGAGAAATTAAGCAATGTGTAAAAAGAAAAAATGGAAAAGGAAAAAGGAAAAAGTAGGCAGTCCTTTATGAACAGGCAGCAGACACTCAGATGTGGCAGAATCAAAAAATGTATGTCTGGATTTCAACAAAATTTTGGACGCCAACTCAAGTGTTAATTTTATCATAAATCTGGAAGATGAGTGTAAAGCTAATTTTCCACTCCTAGGAAATCTCTGTGAAAACCATGACACTTTCAAGTATGAATATGATCTACTGTTATTTAAGGCTTCATAAACATGTTTTGAGTCACATATTATAATAAGGAACTTCAAGCTGTTAGCCTAGGAGCAAAGGTAAAAAATATGTCAAGCTAATTTAGACCTTCTTTCTCTAAGTAAGATCTCTTACTGAAACAAACAGTAATACAGCTAATGTTTTAAAATGAAAGCATTAATCCATAAAATAATATCTCTCTTTTATGGATTTCAACCCTTTTGTTAAAGCAGAAGGAGAAACAGGGAAAGACTGAGCAACACAAAGTAATAATTTTAGCTCCTGGATATATTTATTAACTAAAAGTATAAGTTAGAAAACAACCAAAGGTTAAACCTAAAGCTGCAGCCAAACCCAAGGTATTCCAAATGTGCCTGTTTAATATGCCCTGCAGATTAATGGATATTACAAATTGATTCTAGCTGTACTTTTTAGAGGAGGTGGAAGAGAAGGCAAGACAGTGAGATGAAAAATACAGTCTTTGTTTAGAAAACAAAAATGAGATTATAAAATTGAAAACGTGAAAGTGGAAGAGAATCACTAATAACTATATTCTTTATCTTCAAATAAATTAAGAAAACCTTGCTTCATTGTATGTTCCAGTGTACTACGGGCAGGCATTATACAGCCCCTTTCTGAATGCTGGCAGGAGAGTTTGCTTTCCCAATTCTGTGAAATTCTAAAATATCATGAATATGCAGCTACTATACTTTCTAAGCTCTTGGTAGATATTTTCACTTATTTCGTCATTTTCAGGGAGGAAACAATGGTGGCATCTGTGTCCTGGTGCTAAGTGCTCATTTGCATGCAGAGGCAGAGAGATATCCGTTTATTATCAATTTTATGCATTACTTCATTTCATGGTGTTAAAACAATTACATTCAAAGGGTTCAGCAGTCCACAGCCAAGCTATTCAGGGCTCCAGCAGCATCATATAATAACGTTATTCAGGGAGAGACACATACATCATAGTTTACTGACTCAGAAGTAAAAAAGAGAGGGAGAGGGAGAAGCAAGTCCTATAGAGCTGGATGCAGAATTTGTAAAACATCAGAGATATTACAATAAGCAGAGAAACTCTGGGCAGATGGACATGAAATTTATTGACTTCTGAATTGCTTTCTAAGAAAGTTGGGCAAATTTTTTATACACAACAATTCTACTAAATTGTCTGCCACACATACTTTCAACCTCTTTTATACAACATTCTTTGTCACCCATACTGCAAAGCTCCACTTCAGCAAAAAAGCAGAGACTGTGCACCTCCCTTTGAAGATCTCAGAACACATACCTTGGAACAGCAAACAAACAGTTTGGTCTGAAGAGACTCTTGTGCTCAGAGTGCTCTCTACATGCAGTGGATTTTCAATCTGATTATCTGGTTACTTCTGTCAAGGCTCTGCCAAGACTTCCATGAGGAATTTACATTTGTCTATCAGTTTACATTAGCTAAAACAGCTGTCAGTGTAAAGGATTTCAAAGTTTTAAAATGAGGACCTACCTTCTGACACCAGTCAAGAAAAATCAAAACAAAAAACCCCTGTGGCTCGGTAGTGAACAAATTAAAAAAGCACATCTATTTCAGGGTTTCCCTTATTGAGTTTGGTGAGATGTTTTTTTCAGCAGAAAGCAAACAAATTACTTAATTGAGCATTTGCTGGAATTTGTAAACGTTCAAGAAAAAAAATCAAATCAAACAACTTTTAATAATACTTCACTCTCAGAGGAAAATAAAATCAGTGTTGTCCCTATAAAATAAAAAAGCAATTACCAACTTTTAAATTATTTTTTCTGTAATCATCTACCTTCAAGAAAGTAACTTGAATGAATGAAGCACAAGAGAAGAAAAGGCTTTTTAAAGCATTTCAACACAGAGGAAATAAAGTGGAAGAGGAGTTATATTATCTGGGCTCTCATAGACAATTGTTGAAGTGCTTAGAAATTTCCCGTCAGTTCTGTCTAGGGATAGTTGATATGCATACAGTGCACTGATAAGTTGTAGGTCTGCTCAAGCCACAGAGAAATGCAAGTTCTGAAGAAATGAATTTGGCAGCTGGGAAAACCAGCTAGTTCCTGGTAAGAACGACAGCGTAAAACAGAGTCTGTAGCAGTTCTCAAGCTATGGGGCACTCTCAAAACTATGGGGGAAAATACATTCTGGGCTGTTGCATGGCCAGAGTGCTGACAGAAGCACAGGACCGCAAGTGGTTGAGGTGGGGATAGATCTAGTGGATGGAGTGGTACTGCAGAGCCCACCACTGCAGAGCAAGGCTGCTGCCTTCCAGCCTTTCTTCATGGGGAGCGTCCCGTGTACCAGTGACCCAGAGGAGACTCAGAGGCAGCAGGTTCCTCAGTGGCTCCTGGCAGGTTTCCTCTATTTCTGCTCTGAATACCTCAACAGCCAGCACTTCTTTCTGAGCTATGTGGCTCTGCCCCTGCCACAGCTACCTTCTAGCATTTGAATAATCAGGGTGCCGACTGCAGCCGAGCTGTGCCACATCTGCATGGCCTGCAAAAGCTATCTCAGAAGAAAGGTAAATAAATCTATGAATTGGCTCATGTTGAGTCCTCATTAGGCTGCTAGCAATATCTTGTCTTGCCAGTTTAAAGCTAGTGCGTCTATATTTATTATACATTACATTGCAGTCAAAACATTTACTGTAAGGGCAAGGAAAATGTCTAGGACCAGTGTTATTAGGCTATACAAACTAAGCAGCTTCCAGAACTGAAAAAAATTTGGTCTAAGTTTATGTCAATTTATTTCTGTCTGCAGGGCTCATGAGCTCAGACATGGCTCTGTGTCAATGTCACTTGCTGCTCAGGGGCTTGACTCAGGGATCAAGGCACAAAGAAGTGTGTCATAGGCATACTGTTGTCACTTCTTGTGGAAGACAGTTTCACATACACCAGGTTCTTCAGTCAAATCCCTTCTGTTACAAAAACTGGACAATAATACAAATGGTAATAATTTTCTTCTTACTTTGCTCTTCCTGACTTCACTATACAGTTTATTCTGCAAGCTCTTCAGAAAAGGGACTGTCTGTTCATTGTGATGCCTACATGGCGAAGCCCTGAGAACTGACCATGGGTCTGAAGATATTAGCCTGATAATAAAGTCCTTAAATTCTTCAGGGAAAGGGTTGTCAGGCATTGGAACAGGCTGCGCAGGGAAGAGGCGTAGTCACCATCCCTGGAGGTGTTTAAAAGGCATTTAGATGAGGTTCTTAGGAACATGGTTTATTGCTAGAGTTAGGTTATGGTTGGACTCAATGATCCTAAGGGTCTCTTCCAACCAAAATGATTCTATGATTCTATAAAGAGACTTACATATATATATATATATATATATATATATATATGCAAATACTGGACACACTCAATATTGGAATAAGTTAGTGCAACTCCACTCCTACCAAAGGGGTTATACTAGGTTTTGCCAAAAGAGATTTTTGGATCAGTGAATCTAAGAAATAAGAGATCAAGACAGTCATCGGAAGAAGCGAATGATAACATATGTTATTTAAGTATTCAAATTTAAACCCCTGAATTAATTAAAAACAAAATTGTAAAACAGTGAACCATATGAAAGAGAAGAACAAAATTATCTCCTACTTGCCAGAATGTTGATGGAACAGGGAAAATACGCATTCAATTTGTAGGTCATTGCCATCAGCTGTCAAAAACCCCAATATCAACAGTTCATTTAATTGCTAGCCTGGAGTGATGCTATCTCCCACAGTTCCTGCTGTCTCAACATGGGAGTCAAGGGCAGGTAGGATAGGCAATTACTAAGTGGCAGCTCAAGGTCCAGTCTGCCTGCCAAAAGAAAACAGATCCTAATATGCACATGGGACTGACAAAATTTAAGGAGGGCTAGTAAGAAACAAGAGTTGGTATAAGCAAGCTGACGGTCAAAGTTTGAGTGAAGATGAACTTTTACATCTTCCAATATGATCCATACAGTTGCACAGCAAGTGTTTAGTTGCTGTCTGGATTTGGCCCATACACAGTAAAGATATGTTGCTCATTAATGCACCATAGTTCATGAGTCTACAAATAGCAAATACATAACCAATGTTGCCAATATACAGCTAAATGGCACAGCAGAGTCCTCCTTTGCTCCTTATTTTGATTTTTTTCGTGTTTTGGATTTTGATGTTGTTCTCTGGTTTGTCATAAAACCTAAATAATCTTGCCAATTGGGTGCTAATATATTCAGGGGAAATGTCAAAATTAATTTTCATCTTCTAAAATATCCCCAAAGCCACAGTGTATACCTTTCTGGGGCTGTTAACAGGAAATCCGTTTTCAGACTGGCTTGCAACTAGAATACTTCCATACATAAAGGTACTCAGGGCAGGCAGGTAGCAGATTGTTAATTCACTCCCTGCTCATTCCTAGAGGTGGTGTGATAAAATGAACCACATGACTTTAATGTGCTTGGTGCTCAAAAACAAGACAATTTCAGGACAAAACAGCACCCTTACTAGCAGTTGGCTGAGACATCAAGAACAAGAAGAAGAATTTCTAAGACCTTATTGGTGAACATATGGCAGACTCTGATTTCCTTACTAAATCAGATGATATTACTAGAACTGGGTCATTATGCACACATTGTAATCTATCGTTAAGCCCAACAAAGTAATATTTAGCTAGTGTTTTAATTGTACTACTGGGATTTATCTCTGCTTTTTGAAGAAAAAAAGAAGTCCAGGAAGGAAGAAAGAATGGTGAGCTTTCAATTTCAATAACAGGAGATTGCCAATTTTGACAAATGACACTAACAGCTTATTCAGATAATGTTTGCATATATACATACTTGCACATATTTTTGGTGTTATTTAGGAGATAGAAAATGTTTAAATTATTCATTCTCTTCCATCCCTTCCCTGAAAAGCACATTTATCCTCCCTGTATGTGCTTTCGAAATGCAAGCTGGCATCATATGTTTCAAATAATCTTCCGTTTTGTTCTACAAAGCCTACAGACAGGCCATCTTTACCTGTATTTCCAACCATGAGGAGAGCGTCATGCACATGCATGTGGTATAGAACTGATGACATACAGGAAGGAAATTAACCTCTTGGCCTGGAAGTCAAGCAGACCCTCACAATGCTAATCCATATAGCTACAATCAATTAAAACAAAGATGCATTCTTCTCATCTAGTCTGCTGAGCAAATATACAGTACCGGGTGGTAGAAACCAAGGCTTCTAGGTTTTTCTTGTCATGTCTGTTTCTTGGTGTGTTTTTTTCTTTACCAATCATTCCCACATGATTTCTGAGAAATATGCAGGCTGCTGACACGAGTAGTGTTTATCCAGAGTGTGGGACAGAAGAGAAAGGTGTGCAATTCAACTGTAGGACAATCACCCCAAACCTGCTAAACACAGTCATTTTGCAATATGTTAAGCAGAACTGCTCAGACAAATCTCATATCTGCCTTCAACAGCTGGAGATAAAGAACCCTGTTATCCTTTCTGTCAGGGTTAATAAAACAAGCAACTTATTAAATAGCATTTTGTCAAACACAATGGATAATGAATCTTATTGCATAGTTAAAGACTTTTAACAATTAAAAAGATTTATGAGCCAAGTGCTGCAACACACAAGTGCTGGAGGAGTGAACCAGCTCCCACGCAGCCACAAGGCCGCATCCCGCCTGCACTTGCCAAGGGGGGCACCTCAAGAGGAGCCAGGAGAGCCTGGCAGGTAAATGTGCAGCTCTGGCCCAAGAGGACAGCAAGATGGACACCCCAGGAGCCCAGCCCTTTGATGAGGCTGGAGCAGCCGGGTACATCAGATACCGTGGCGCCCCAGCCCATTGTTCCCCATCAGCTACAGTACATGTCCAGCGTCTGGTTTGTCAGTCATCAGATTCAATGGCTGTTTGCCTGGGAAGCGCTGACAGGGGGCTAAGGGGGCTTGCCAGAGCTTAATTACCGTACCTCATTAAAGGGCTGCTCATTCATATTCAGTAAGGAATCATTTGAGCAGACAGATATGTCTTTGTTAGATGAACTGAAAAACATACTTAAAAAAAATCCCTACCACTCATGTATTTACATTTGTTTGGTTAAAGAACTCTTTTCACTCTGCTTAAGAGACAGAAAGGAAAAAAAAAATAGATGCGGGAGGAAGGAAAAAGAACAGGAAAGAAATTAAAGGAAATTAAAGGAAAATTAACAAGAAAGAGTTTGCATTTGTAACCTGACAGGCCTTTTTTTTCCTTTTTTTTTTTTTATTTTAAGGAAAAAATAGAGTCAAATTCTGCTTTCATTTTCTACTCGGTTGACAAAGATAGATACACCTATGTGTGCGTGGGGGGCACTATGTTGGCACTGGTAAGGATATGGATATGGATTGTAGTCTGGTTCTCATTGGTGATGTTCTTCCACCAAAGATAGCATCAGCTCATATTCATCAGCAAGCCTAACAACAACCTCATCCTTCCGTGGACAAATAGCCTAAAGAGGAAGGAAATGCCTTTGTAATCTGCACAAAAGATTTCACATGACAGCTCTCAGTGATTCTTTAATAATAATTATTTTTAGCATGGATTTCAGTTAAAATAGACGTCAAAATCAGGATGGACCGAAGTAGTTGTCCAAAATTCGGCTATTGAGAATGAAGAAACTTCTGGCTTCCAAAGTAACATATTGGCATTTTCCTAATTGCTGATTACTAATGATATTCAGCTGTTGCATCTGAGAGGGCACAGTAAACCTCTAGTCTGAGACACCTTGGTGCTAAGCAGATCACCTCTATAATATTTGTTTAAAAACCCCACAAAATTATATGTGTAGAACAACATGAAAATCCATTAGATCTGGCTCAGGCGTGAGTCCTTAGTCCTGTTGACATGTGGCTGATCTGGGGTTAAAAGAATAAAAATGCCGAGAAAAAAAAAAAGAGAGATGATATACCCTATCTTGTCCCATGATGCTGAACTGCACAAGGCTGAGGTTTTCAGTGCCCAGCAGTTCAGGCTGACCTTTTTTTTGCCTTTGAGTCTAGACTTTTGGAAATGCAGCAAGACATGAAGTGAGAATTGTGAAGAGACCTTGTGAGGTTAATATAGTTTCCCCGTATTTCTTTCTCAGAAATGGTTTTGGAAGAAATTAAAAAGGACATTTGCCTAAAGGCAGACACAAAGGCACAGGAAATTTAATCCTGCATGGCTAAAGTTTGGCCAAATGATGAGCCTTCTGATAACAGGGTCTTTTATATATAATGCAAAGGATTTGGCAACTTCAGCTGTCAGCAGAGGAATACAGAAGTTAGGGACATAATATTTATTGCTGGTTTATGACAGGGAGCAGTGAATCAAACCACAGGATTTTCACAATGTATATTGACAGCTAACAACAGTCCAGCTCATTAGAGCCCCTCTGCCAGAAGACAGCATCAATCCTATAATTGAGAAATAAGTAGATCACTCCAAGTCAGTAGTCCCTACACTCTGTTAAGCTGAAGCAATTCTATCTCAGTATAATAACACATGAACCCTAACATCAAGTACACTAATAAAAACTACTATCTTCTTATAATCTGATCAAATTTGAGTTCCTGTTGGGGCAATAACCTGGAGTTTCCTGACATCTCTACATTTAAAACCTCAATTATAGCTCTATATTCCGCACAGTTTTGCCTTGCATACATAACAGATGTTTATATTGAGATGAATGCTTTGTGGACCCAGAACTGTCATCAGACGTCTCATAATCACATTTTCACCTATGCATATGGTGTACACCTGTGGCTTGTTGGAATTATACTCAATTGCAGTGTGGGAGGTTTAAAGACAGATATTGATATTTTTCATTCACATTCTGTTATACCTTTTAATGCTTTTTTTTCATGTTTAGTGTGTAACGCAAGTGCAGAATTACAAGAAAAAGCAAGGTTCTTTTAAAGTTCCATGTGCCTTAGTATTTTGCACAGAAAAATACATATTTACATTAGTAAACCAATATATAATAAAATATAATTTCAATATAGGCAAGGTTTGAATGTTCTGAAGAAGTGTGATGGGATAGTAGTAGGTTTCTCTGCTGAAGATATAAAGAAGAATGCCACAAAAAACAGCCAAAAAGACAAAGTACAGGTATATCACATACATGCGGGTTTTGACATTTATCTATTTTTGTAAAGCAAATGCACTTGAAACGCACTGCCAGGAAACTGTCAGGATCTATTTTTCATTCCCCATTTAGAGATACATCTACTTTCCTGTGAAAGATCTGTGGTGGTATATTTCAACAGTAGTTTCCACATGCCAAAACCACCTATCATTAGAACAGCAAGGGATGGGATTCAGACTGCTGTAGCTCACTGTCTCTGCCCTCACAAAGTTGAAACACCAGACA
This sequence comes from Streptopelia decaocto, assembly GCF_964273445.1. Taxonomy (NCBI): domain Eukaryota; kingdom Metazoa; phylum Chordata; class Aves; order Columbiformes; family Columbidae; genus Streptopelia; species Streptopelia decaocto. The sequence continues at coordinate 99,541,586 of NC_138655.1, forward strand.
TTTTTGGGAACTGGATCTGTATCATTGAAGAATTTAGTATGAAACATGGGCTAATTGCTGGGATGTGTGTGTTCGCCTGTGAAGACCATTCTCACACAAAAAAAGCTTGATGAACAAAGAAACCAGCTAGTCCTACTGGGCCAAAAGGACCATCGGAAGCCTAAACACAAGGATGAGTTCTCTTTGTTGCAGGCTTTCATTATCAAGTACCTGTTTTATTGTGCATCAGTTGTCTGCTTAGTATAATCAACTGAACAAAGAATCATCAATAAGAAGAAAATGGATTAAGAGAAGGAAAACCCAAAAGAGGTGGTAAAAATAATCTAATGCCCAGCATGCAGTTTCCCTAAGGCCTACACATGAGAAGAATATGGAGAATATGGAGAAGAGGCTGTTCATGAAAAATAGTGAAATTCCAGTGGATTCTTGATTTTAATTTTGAAACTGTGTCCTATGATTTTTCATGGTTTTACTACCGGCTTAACCCAACACCTAATGAAGCTGATGGGACTCCTTCCTCCGAAGTCAATGGTCAGCAACTAGTGAATAAACCATGTGCAACTGAAGATAAGAACAACTACACAGGTTTCTTTGGTTTGCAGTTCTAATAGACAAAACCTTCTTTGAATTAATTAAATTCTCAATGAAGAATCTAAGGTAGCCCATCTTATCTAGCTCTTTTGCATAAACCAAATACTATATTCTTTACAGGCCAAAACACATAGCAGGTTCTTTAAAATATTCTACATTACAGAGTTGCAATAACAATATTTGCAGTCCATACAATGAAGAAGCACTTGGGAAACTTGAATAATAAGAATTACCCTTTTTCTTTATCGTATGCTCATTTGTATCTTCCTACTGTACAATTACACATAGAATAAAATCAACAGCCTTAGCAGGTCTGCATACATTTTCTGCAACAGCATTTTCAGTTATGTACAAGCAAGATGTAGGTTTCTCTGAACTGCATTAAATGCATCTCTATAAGTCAAATGGGTTCAAGAGTACTCTAAAAGTTTTAAATTATTATGATGTGTGGCTTGTTTGTCAAGATCAGCTAGCAAATTGCTTTCTGTGCTCCTAGGCTTCTTTTGCACTCAGTTGTGCTAAGGCAAAAAAAACCCTAAAACCACAAAACCTCAACAATCTACATTTATTAAAGCCATCTCTTTAAAAAGGAAATATCACAATTATGTCTTAATAGCAGAGTTTTATATACAGTTTTATATGGAATAGCAAAATTGGCCTATCCCTAGAGGCATAACAAAATCTGATAGGCTTAGGCTTTTTCCTGATGGTGCTTATCTCTTTGGTATTTAATTTGCAACTTGCTAGCCATTACTCATGTTGTTTGACATCTTCTGCTGTTTTTCATACACGGTCAAATTAACTTTTTTTTTTTTTTTTTTTTTACTATAGAAAACATGGAAAATAAATAAATTGTTATAAAATCTTTTGTCACTTACAAGCCTGAACTTTGGACTTACCCAGATGAGCAAAGGTCTTATGACAGACAATAACAGATTCCAAGCATCTGCTTCTACCATAAACAAGAATAAAAATCCATAGCTGGGATCCACTTTTACACTCACAAGA
>NC_138655.1:99548184-99620684 GCF_964273445.1 Streptopelia decaocto
CTTCTCAGATACACAGGAGGGCCTTTGCCTGCATCACATTGGTGGCTTACCTTGTGACCTACTCATGTCTCCAGGAATATTTACCCACTCCCATGTTTTCAGACTGGAGCAGAAGCTTGTGGCACTCCATCTGATGTTGTGTTACCTATTTCTACAGTGCAGTTCTTCATGCATGGTTGTACGGGCTATCTCTTCTGTCAGAACTTCAACTGGTATGGGTTATGGGGACTGTAGAAAGACAAAACAAGATACACCCTCTTCTGTTTCATGCATGCCATGAAATGCAGAATATGATGCAGACAAGAAAACTTACATTTCTTAAACAATGGTTTTCTGCAGTCTAAATTCAAAAGACTTGAGCATGAACTTCACTCTTTCATACATGTGATGACATCAAAGGTTGAAGGGTGGAGCCTGACAGATGTGTTAAGGAGGCTTTCACCCATCAGTAGCCTGCTGGAGTCACGACCAAAAGATCCAGCCCTCCACTGGCCAGGTGAACAATAGACATACTGTGTGGGTGGGCTCTGACCATGAAGCTAGTGGTGTCAGTCCAGTCACTTTAGAAATGAAGGTCTCCTCCTAGGAAAGAAAATAACTACAGCTGGCATTACCTGAACTTCTATTTTGGAAGTTTATTTGGAAAAAATGACAGGCACTGAAAAAACTCAAAGAGACAAAACACTGGTGGTTCAACATGATGCAATTGGTGGCACTGCTGTCTGTGGTGATAAGCTTTACTTTCCAGGACTGTGAAGACAGGTCACAGAGTTTTTAAATGAATTCTGCAGGCATTTAGTGAAGAGGAAGGTTGTTGTTGATCATGCTGATGTGGGTAAGGAGTCATCTGGCCAAGTGGCCATCTGACACTAAAAGGCCACTGCCTTTCTTTGAGTCCCTACAGACCTGGCAGATGGCTGCTAAGGAGGACTTAGGACTTTGCTTTTTATACATTCAACTGAAACCACCTGAGAATGTTGGTGTGATGAAATTACTGATGACGTTATTCAGACATAATTTTTTTTTTTAATTGATAAAATAAACTAGGAAAAACACCCTCCTATCTCACAGTTTGTAACTAGTTTGCAAAACCAGTGCAATTAGTGCAGAAATCTGCCAATGTATATCTATTCATTTAAAGAATCTCAACATTAAGATGCCAGCTCAGTATGAAGAAACAACAGGTCCTTGCAGGTGCCCAGCCATAGATCTGGTGGATCTGTTCTATCCTATTCTATTCTAACAAAAGGGACCGAGGAGGAACAAGTGCAACACAGTTATTCTCTGCAACCCAGAAAAATAAGGCTGAAGACAGCTACTCCATAGTGGAGGGAGTGATGCTTAACTGAAGCCCTACAACAAAGGGCTTCCCATGTGCTATTTCCTTATTTTGTAATGAAATAAATACTATAAAGATAATACCTTGATTTCCCTGCTGCTAGGCTGCTCACTTGCAAATCCTCCAGAAATCCTCCTCTCAATGAGAGAAGTAATATCAGCAGTCTCTTTTGTACATGAAAAACCTGATGAAAAAGAGGGGAAAAAAGCATGCAGGTAACAGGACTTTTCAGAAGCAAAGTCAGACAGATAAACTTACAGTACACTGAGCTGAGAAAGAACTTGGCAGTGCTTCACTGTTACCAGTCACTCACAATCCCCAGCTGCAAAGCCCAGATCCTACAGGAAGACTGTGACTCTCAGATGAAAAGGCACCAGCACATTGACAATGGCTCATAAAGGAACTGGGCATCAAACTTAAAATAGATTAAGTAGGATTTAACGATAATGTTACCACTGTTGAGAAAACGGAAATTTTGCATGATGTATGACTTCAAAAGAGGCACTGCATGTAAACCCGCCTTGATCTCTTTCTGTTACTTTAGTTACTCAGATGACTTTAAAGATTCTGGACCTAAATCCACTGGCTGAGGGCAATGATAGGTATCTGCTCTGCGGGATCAGCTCAATAGGAAATCACATCCACAGATGTGTGTTCTAAAATCCTCTTCTCCATCCAAGAAAAATACACTTGGGAAAAACAACAGCATGTTGGATTCATACCTACCTATGTAAAGCAATTCACTGATTAAGTACCACTTGCCAGATCAGGAAGTGTGGGGTTCTGTTTCAGAACAGATGTTGAAGTAGGATTTGATCCCTTTGGAGGCTATGTGTTCAACTTCATGACAAATCAAAACGACATTTTTGCATTATGCACTTTTAGCACCAGAAACTATGCATTTCTGCAAGTCTTGTTTCCTACTCCTTCATGCACTTGAGCTTATCAAAAGAAATATACATAAACTAGAACTGGAGAGTAACAGCATTTCTAGAAGTCTTCTCCAGTCCTTGTTCTCAGTAATCTATAACTTTTAGTTTCCCAGGAAAACAACAAGGCTGCTAGAACACTTCAGGACAAACAGACTTTTTTTTGTGATGGCTATTGATGAATGCTGAAATAGACACACTCCAAAATACATCATTTTTGCCCATGGTCTCATGTGGGCAAAAGTACAAGGACTTACACCAGCAGTCTTCCATTACAGGAAAAGACAATAAAAAAGTATCAAGAAAGATTAAAAATTCAAGTGCGTTTTCCTTAATACATTTATTTTGCAAATATTTCTCCTCTGTTTGGATTCAAAGCTGCTTTTAACCTTCTACCTGCTAGATTAAAACCAGTGAACTTCCTGTATTACATTTTTTGCCTGTAAATCAGGAATGATCTTTTGATTACCTTAATAGTAGCCATTCAGTCTGCTATACAAAAAAGAGTGAAATAAATAAACGCTTGCACTTAACCTTCCCTGAATTTACAAGTCATTGCTACTGTCTTCTGTAGTTCCATGATTACTGGAACTCCTCTTACTGAAGTGCCCTCTTACTTTCTGTGCGAGAAACCCAAAAGGATTTTATTTACCTCTAGGCTATAATGTCTTACTCTGACGTATGTATAGTTAGGGCTTGGAATGATTCATTCTGCTTCAGCTGTAGCCACCTCGGAACTTCTTTGTAAATACTGTATGAAAAACAACATTGCACCCACAACCTTATTAATATCTATTTGTCTTTGTATCACTGCTGTAATGCAACTTAGAAGTTGTCACTGTTGTTTTTTTATACCACAGGAAAAGTGTAAGAGTAAGGGAGAGATTGGGGAAATAGCGTAATGGATGTAACAGCAGGTGCATTTTTCCTGTAATGAGATGGTGTATCACATCAAACACACTTTTGGACTTACAGTGATATCTTGGAAAGAAAATAGTATCTTAATAGTATATCTTTTATTTCTCCTTAGCTAATTATTTAACAGTTAGTGCTACCCTGAAAGTAATTCTCTCTGAAGTGCTTTCTAACATGAAGGAAAGACTGAGGTATCCCACCAAAACAGGCTGACTTTGAAATTCTGAATGTCAAGCTCAAAACAATGTCCTCTTTGAAGAGTCAAAGATCACAAAACTGTTTTCACTTTTGTTCAGTGAGTAACTTCAATTTACTGTGAATGATGAGACAAAAAACTTAAAAATTTGTTGGAAAATCTGGGAAAATTAATTAATCAGTAATAAAATCAATGTTAATTGGATTCTTTTCAAAATATGCAGCAATTCTGACATGATAGAGACATTCCTGGAGTTCTCCTAGAAGCTCATCCTTTGAGGAGCAGTCTGCCATTCTGACTTAATATTTTATTTTAAAATAGCCTTTTTTTTTTTTTTTTTTAATTCTGCTATGGAGCCAGAGTAGAATGTCAGATGTATGGTCAGTGTGAAGAGAGTTATCATACTGCCACTTTGGAAATATGACAACATTGTTACAAAAGATCACAAGATTTTGAGAGATCTACTTATACGGATATTTATACCCAAAGTGGCCCAGGCATGCATTCCACGTCATTCATACATCAGTCAGAAATAGTCTATGTAGTACACAGAAGACTAAATTTTTTCAATATCGTCTGTCTTCTTGATAACTTTCAGTACTGAGCAGTTGATTCTTTTTTTGATGAACACTGCTTTTGGTGGTGTCACATCCAGTCTTGATGTTTGAGATCTAGAAAGAGCAGATTCACAGAAAGCTCCTCTTAGCTAGGGAACAGCTATCTGGTAAGCACAGCGCAACTCTGACTTTTCCTCAATGTTTCTGTGTGCCATAAAGTTGGCTTTGAAATATACAAAATGTGTCCCTGCTTGCTAGGGAATTTTGCACCCTCTTCTGGCCAAGACTCTCCCTTTTTAGGCATAAATCTTCAGATATAGGTAGATTCACCATGAAGTTATTCAACATTAATACCAACTATTCACACTGAAAAGTGCATGTTATATATAGGGAAACTCTTCCTTACTAGAGAAATACCTAAACCCTAGACCATTCAAATCCTGAAGGTCAGCTGTGTTCTGTTGTTTTCAAATGCTTCATAGATAGATCTAAGAGAGAAAAAAGGGTATGTTGAAATAAATTAATTCTCATGAAACTGTCATCTTCCAGGTCTTCCAGCAGTCCTCTTATCACCAAGATAAAAGCCTTCTCTTTTTCTATGGTGAGGTCCATCCAAACTGGGCAAGTTTCTATGCTGCTTTTTTATCACCACCATCTTCACTATATGGAAAAAATGGAAATTGACATTTAAGAAAGTGACAAAAAACCCCTCTGTCCTTCTGTAACTTGTGTAAATATTTCATTAAACCAGTAGCTGTTCCTATACTTCTCCTTGAGTCCTCTTACACTCACTGTATAAATATGAAAATATCTGTAGCTTTGATGGCATTAAAGCATAAGCAAGACAAGGTCTGTAGGTACATACTACCTTGAGTAACAAATCTTGGGTTGAAAACTGCTGAATGGTTTGACTACCAGCCCTTAAATATCTATTGCAGCAGGATCTAAAGCAGCTGATACTCAGCTGTGGGTTTCATGACACTGAGCTCATTGAGCCTCTACTGAATATCTTTAACTCCAGGAGAGGTTTTTTTCCCCTTTTGAAAGGCAACTGATATTTTACATTACTGTCAGCTATGAGAACTTCAGGTTTTGCTGCCAGCTCATTATCTGTAACAATTTTCAAAAAATGCTCAATAAATACAGTTCACATTCAGTACTATATAATGGTCATTCATTTTTCACTTAAACAAAAAGCTCGCATATGGCCCAGGCTGACATTTGTGATTCAGCGGGTCCCAAAGATACCGTAAACCTAGTTTAATTTTGACATTTCCATTTCAGTGCTGATTTGTGTTTCCAAGATGGTTCATGCTCTTCAACAGTTTTTCTGTTGCACTGCGTATGGATGACTCAAAATTAGAAACCAAGCAGAACCTTGGAGTCTCCTTATCTAATGTCCTACAAATGTAAAAAGTACTTTGAAAGTATTTGTGGAAACTGCACCCCTGTTTCTTGGGCAATCAGGGAGGCATTATTTGCTCTGATAATCTTGGAGATGAATTTAACACTAAATAGGAATTATTCACGTGATCAGTGCACAAGACACAGTGTAAGGAGAAAACACATTCAGAATCCAGGCCAGCACTGTTGGACAGGCATTTGAAAAACTCCATTGGTCACAGCTAAAGTATTGCTAAAATTTCTTGAAAGCAAAGTTAGAATTTTTTCTGACCATTTCACTCTTTCTTCCAAAGATAGAAAATGCAGTAGGCACTAAACAGCAATTTTATCCACCAGTCAAACATTTATACCCTAGTAAATTATTCCCTAATTTTTTCTGTTCTTTCTCTACACTACAGGTTTTAAAATTAGGGGTCATCCCTAAGAACTTGAACTGAATTGCCATCTTATCTTCCAGCTAGTCCAATGGCCTAAAGTGCTATTCAGCTGGATTAAAACTGGCAGCATTTGGCCTTAATCAGTGGCATCAAATCTGCTGTTTTTTTTTCTTTCTAGAAAATCTTAATATTTGATTAATAGCAATCTTCTCGTGGAAGTGTCAAAGCAGGATTCAGGATTTCACAAACTGTGGACACCTGGCTGAAAACCAGTACTACAGTACTGGTTTTTTAAATAAGGCGCTTTGTAGATTAAGCTAAGAGAATCCCTAGTCCTCTGAGTCATTGTTATCAGGTGGAATTGGTTGCTCTCTCTTCTAAAGAGAGAGTTTTTTATAATATTTCTACTTTTTAATTTACTATATGTTTATGTGGGGAAAATATATAATAAAATCTGTGCTCTTCCTCTAAAAGATCTTCAATTGCTTTTTTATTATCAGAAGAAATATGTGGCCAACACCACTCGAGGCTCCTGGCTAGCCTGTATTTTAGGCATATTGTAGTTTACTGTTGAGTGACTGGGGATTCTCACAAAAAGAAGACTGCCTGGGACTACAGTGTCCAGAAGTTATGGACGACTTCCAAAGCCTCAATAAAGTTTATACAGCAACTGTTTTTCTACTATTCTGGATGATGGGAGCAGGGGCTAGAGGCTTGTACAGGATCAAAATGCCATCATTTTCACAACAGTAAATTTCACTGGTTCCAGGCTTGCTGCAGTTCTCTTTTTATTGCAAATACATCAAACTGTCTCTGATATATCTAGCATGTCAAGGCTGAGAAAGGTTCACACATCAGATGCTGACTTTGAGGGGGTGTTTAGAGGCAGGGAGGGAAGCTGACATAAGGTACAAGCAGTCTTTCAGATGCACTTAAAACATGCCATTTTTATGATCCTTTTTTTTTTTTAATTTTTTATTTTTTTAACAGACAATGGGGGATAGAATAGCAGTGTCAAGAAAGGTGGCAGTTTGCTCCTCTCACACACGATCCATTGATTTCAGAGGACCTGGACATCTCTCCCTGAGCATTTATCTTTTTCTTCCATTTCTAATAAGCAGATTCCGTTGCCAACTAGATCAACATGTAGTTAATGATTAAATTTCCATTACTGTTACTAATATTTTTAAGTTGGAATTTGATATTTGCTGACCTTTTTTTTCTCTTAAACAAAACTGTGGACTCAGCTATGACAGAAATTTTGCTGTGTTTTTGAGAAGTCCAACTTTTTATGTCCATGGCAAGTAGAAAAATGTTCTGTAATTTCATAACATTGCATATACAAATGGCATTTTTACCCCTTTAATGTACAGTACTCGTTTTCCTTCATTTGTCAACCTGATTGCAGGTTTGATTCAGAAAGAACTATCTAGCAAAAAAAATTTAAGATTATAAAAATAAAATGAATAGATGATATGAACCTCTCTTTATCCATTAAGTTGTGCTTCCAAAACATCTATGCTTTCTGTACCTTATAGATAGTGTCTGTGGTACTAAATGTATCTGTTAAATTCATCCTCCCTCTTTGTCACACCTAAATAACAATATGTATATTCAGGTAGACAATGGAAAGACTTATGGCTGTGACTCACAGAGAAGTCGCTGGCAACCTGTTGTGATAAAATTTGGAGTAACACATATAAAGCTCCTCTTGGTTTTATTGTAATTCTTTTTGTGAGCTTTCTATATAATCTGATTTACATCTGTCAAAGGATATGAAGAAAGCAAGCCCACAAATAGCAATAAAAAGTCACCACCCTAAGGCAACTTTGACATAAAGCCAGGACAGACACTTGCACCTGTATTTTCTATATCTAGCTTTTAAGGGCAGGAAAATCTGGAGTTTAGACCTTCAAGGAAAAACATGATTGTTTCACTCTCATATATGAATCCATCTTTTCTTCACAACACCTCTCTTTCCTTTTGTAAGAAGGAATATATATCTCCTAAATTAAGGTTTATCTGATGGTATGGGCAAAGCAGCGAACAAAATATTGTCATTTTCACAGAAAAACTGCCCTATTAAACACAGATGACATGATCACAACCTTTTTTCCTCCTCTCTCTTTATTAATCTATTAATTAACTATATTCTTCTTCAGAAAGCAATGTCCCTAAAGGGGAGGAAATATTTATGAGAGGTCCAGCTGACAACATTAGCAGGTGAATCAGTTTATTATATGTTCTGGGTTAAACAGCATTACTGTTATATAGACGCAAGATCTCTGTTCTGGGGCACATATGCCGAAGAGAAGGAAAAGACAGCACCCCAGAGAAGAATGAAAGGTATCATTATTATAACTTGTATGACAGGACGATCTCGTTTATTATTCTCAGTATCTTATTTCAATTTCTGTTTTAATTTCATTTACTAAAAATGCCAGCATATTTTCTGGGTTGACTGTCACTTACAGGATTTAGTAATAGATGTAGAGTAATACTTAATTACTTCTGACTTCTTGCTATCTATAAATCTGAAGTTCATGAAATCAAATTTTTTAGTGTCTTTTCCCTCACCTCTACTGACATTTCTCACCTGTTATCAGTAACTTTAAAGCTTGGGAGGTCAGATTTTCTATTTTACCTAGGCTTTCTCCAGTTGATTAAAGTAATCTGGATGGAATAAAGCAGTAAATATATTTCTAAGTAGAGTAGGGGGGCTGAGGGAAGAAAGTAAACATAATGCTGGCTTGATATGAAGTGTAGATTCAAAGAGTTTAAGACCAGAAGGATCTGATTATCCTATATGACTTTGTATCTCAGGGCAGTATATTTCACCCCATTATCCCAATACTGACCTTATAACTTCCAATTGCCTAAAGCCAACATTCCAAAACAACAAGAAATAGGCCAATCCCATCTCCACTGGTATTCTCTTTCACTGTGCAAACATCTTTACTGTTATGACTCTTTATTTCATATTCAAATTACATAGTGTCATCTTCCAGCCATTGCATACTGCTGCATCCCTTCCTGCTAGATTACAGGGCCTTTCAATACATGCCATTCATAAGTACAGAAATACATAGAAATTATAAAGGTTTATTTATAAATGTTAATTAACCAGGCTCCATTTTAGCATCTTTACAGAGCTAACTTCATGCTTGGTTTAAGATATAGTTCCACAAAATATCTACAAGTAAAACTGAACAACATAAAACCTGCCTAGTTTCAGGTTGCACAATAAACTCTTAACTCAGTTTCTCATGTAAGCCCAATGTCATGTCAATGGTCATTGGTCTCATTTGTAAAAAGACACCAAAACTGGGGTGCCACGTGCTTTCAGAGTTATTGACAAGTAACACCGCACAAGTACGTAATTTGCACTTGCATCCTATCATTTAAATAAAAGAACAGAACACGCTCTGGGTATTAACTTTGTTCATGTTTGTTCTTCCACCTCTTAATTTGTGAAATGATATACAATGAATCCCCTGACTCAGAGACTTGAAGGCCAGAGGGTCCACTAGGTGATGCAGTATGACCTCACATATACCACACATCATAGATTTCATCCAATTACCATGGTATTAAGTGCAGTAATATGTGTTTGACAAATGTATATTTTCCAGAGAAGGAAATAGTCTTGATATGGAGAAATCAAAAGATGGAAAACACAGCATTTCCCCTGGTAGTTCCAGCTTTAAATAATTTCACTGTTATAACTTCACACCATATTTTTAATTCAAATTTGTCTTCTTTTAGCTTTCATCCATTAGTTTTTATCATACTTTTGTTCACTAGGTTAAAGAATTATTTGGCAATTTCTCCCTCTCCATCTTACACCCTGGAATTGAGGCACTTCTCATTTTCTGTTTTGATGAACTAAGTGTACCCAATTCTTAAGTTTCTCAGTGTAAGGTATACTATTCTCATCTAAATTAAATTTTGCAGCTCTTTTCAACGACCTTTTTTGTTTTTTAAGTGAACCTCAAATTCACTTGTCCTTGGTGATGTGTCACTTTACCACAGCATTTGTCTCCAATGTGTCTTCTTTCAGTAAGCATCAGAATGCAGCTAACTTCATCTAGTCCTTTGCAATTGCAATATGCACATTAAATTATAGGGGCGGGAGAAGATATAAACATCTAATGCACATTGAAAAATATATGAATGTAAAAATAGGCTGCATATTTTTAAAAAATTTAAGTTGGATGTTTATAACTAATTTGGCTCAGCCTGCTCAGTTGTAACAGTCTTCCAGCAGGAAGTGGTTATCTTCCCGCTGGTCACAGAATGATGTGAATAGATGGTAAATACAATGTAGTGCCAGGACAGCAGATTCCCACTTTATGTACAGAAATCTCTCTATTATGTGGGTGGAATACAACAGTTCCTAACTTTACTGAAAAATCAATTTCAGTATAAGGGCCCCAGATTTAAGACCCTGTTTGTGTACATGATGAAGTAACAGACCTACAGAATGACACAGCCATGAGGAACTTACTAGAGAAAATTCCACCTTTGATTAGACACCAGAGGAACGAAAAAATATTTGAGGCTTTGGAAAGAACTTTATGTTTGACTGTGAGAACTTGACAAGAGCTCAGATGTAGCATGAGGTCAAGACCCACTTCTTCATAGTGACACTATATTTGACCTTCTTAGCAGCCAATCAGTCATATATTTTCCAAAGCTACTTCAGTGCAGTGGATGGCATCAGAATGTTTCAAATTCAAGTTTATGTCTGAAAATCATCCACTAGGAACTCAAATGCAGCCAAAACCAGCAAGGAGCAGAACTGGAGAATTTCTCCAAATGCTGTATTTCTGTCCTGCAGTAGCAGTGTCATCAGCTGTCTATGTTATAATGATCACACAGTGCAATGCAATGACATATTTGTTATGTTCTAAGGTCTTCTTCCACAAGCTTCTGAGAAAAAATAAACGCCAGCAGGCTGAACAAGCAGAAAATAAGAGATCAGAGTGCTGCATATTACTAACCAACTAACTATCCTTAGCTATCACTAATTCACCTGATAAGTGCTGCTCAGCATTAACTTCAAAAATCAGGCATAAGTAAATAAACGTTTCCTTTCATTGGCTTTAAATATAACACACTTTGATGCAAGAGTACAAAAGCAGAGCTGGAAGAGCTGCATCACAAAGGAAATGAATTAGAAGAGTCAGCAAGAATCTGAAGCGAAGAGTTCTGTGATTCCTCAACCATGTTTTTTCCTTCATATTAAACTGTTGTAGGCTTTTTCCTCTCCTAGCTCTAAAGCAGACCATGAATGGAAATATTACTGTCCTGATAAGATTTTCTGCCTACCATTAAGAGACTGGAAATGAACAGAGGAGCAGGACACAGTTTTTTCTGAGTCTCAAACTCCGTCAGTCCTCACTCACCATTATAAGCAAATTACACTGAATCATTCTGCCTGTGTTGCTCCCACCAGCAAACCATATAATAAAGAACATTCAATTACCCGAAACATAATTGTGGTCTAATGGCTGTGTAGTAGAGGAGGTCCACCTACCACATAGTTGTTAAGACCATAAAGTTACTGTAAATATAGTCATCATTTGTTTAAATCCAGGGTGTCAAACTCATTTTCACCAGAAGCCACAGCAGCCTCGTGGTTGCCTTCAAAGGGCTGAATGTAATTTTTGACGCCCCTGATTTAAACAGAATTTTCCCCCACAAAAACTAAAACTTAATAAACCGCCACCCCACCCCCAAAAAATGTTCAGCATAATACCTTCTGATTATGACACAAGATTATTAACATCCATGATGTATTTTAGGTGTTTGAGATGCATGTTTCTGCTTTGCTACTTCTCTTGGACTCTAAATTGATAAATCCACGTTTAAGAACTTGCCCTGGTGAAGTCCTCAGCTAGATTGGACAATTTATTAAATTAAACTAGGATGGATAGTTTTGCCCTAAGGTTTTGCGTTTTTTTTCACCTTCAGCTTTTCATAACACAACAAAGAACAACAACAAAAAAAGTCACTACGCCTGGATTATTTCCATTTTGATGAAATGTGTGATTCATTTTTTTTGAACTAATCAATTAGAGAAATATTTATGGAACTGTTTCTGTTTATTCCTGCTGGTGTGGAATCCTCTTTTAAAAGCACACTAAACCTGAGAAACCAGGCGTATCAAAGGATTCCTTTACCACACAAAATTGGTCTAATAAAACTCAGTGTAACTCCTGGTTACAGTAAATGTCTTCAGGGATACCTTGTTTTAAGAGTTAACATCAGCTATTTATCCCTTTAATAAATGTACTGACCTTTTCCCAATTTCTAAGAAGAAGCTGGCCTAAAGTTTCAAAGTTATTTTAAGAATAAACAGTTAGGTAACCTCTGCAACAGAGGACCTTCACTTTGAAATGTCACAGCAATGGCTAGGTGCAGGCAGAGAGCACCCAGGAAAAGAGAACCATTTTGTGAGTTTTACTGCCATCTGAAGTCTTCGAGTGGAGGATTTGAGGCATAAACAGAGATCCTTCCTTCCTTGAATCTGGTGAGTTCTATGTGAGTAAAAAAAAAATAGAGGGAACAGTGTTCAGCTTCAAAAAGCGTGTAGGTTGGGAGGGTGAAACACAGTTTACTGTATGGAACTTTTTTTTTTTAATTTGCCTTGATGGAAGTTGACAGCTCAGCCTGTATTTTGGCTCTGTCCATGGGCAGTGAAATGTGTGAGAAACCAATACTCTGAAAATTCTCATATGCATATGAAAAATCACGGTATGAAAAGGGGCCAAGGGATTAGGACAAGATAAATTTATACTAAGCTTTACACATTCCATTGACAAATTTGCTGTTTTTGCGTTGTTGCCTCTGACCTCCTGGTTACCGAGGGGATGACATTAAACTGGGAGAAAATGGCTTATTATGTGTGATAAATTCAAACAAAGATGACGCACTTTACCCACCAAGTATATCTAAGAAATTGTGAGGAAATGTCAAGCATTTCAAAAGAAAGCTGCTGTAAATTCTGATGCTGGAGACTTTAACGAATTTCAGCCAGAGTAGAAAGGTTTCTTTGTTTGGACTCAGCTGACACTCAGCGTGTGGAATATTATGAGCTCAGGGGGTCACATAAAAGCCACAGGAGAAAGGAAGAAAACTGTGGATGTGACAAAACTCAGGCACTAGAGGGCTAAGAACTGGCACGAAGACTTTGCATTGACTCAGCGCAGACGGGAATCAGCACTCACGCATCAAAAAAGGTTCAAAACACAAACATCTGTCCCTTTCTGCTCACTCTCGCTCATTCCCACTGCCCCCAGTATGTGTGCTTGGTCTTCAGGCAAGACTTGATTAGTCCCGATTTTTTTTTCCTTGTGCTTCAGTAAAGTTGTAGGAAAGAGGAAAGATTGGGGGAAGATGGCAGGAGGGATCCAGATCCTGGAAAACCTCCTGTCCTGCTGATGTTACATAATTGATGAACAAATGATCACACGTTGTGTCCCTGATTCAGGTCAGGAGGTTGCAGGAGGAGGAAGTGCTGTCAAATGCTTGAAAGAAAAAGGAGGTAGAGGAGTAGCAATGAGACCCCCTGCCACTGTGGCAAATTAGCTATTTCACAGTGATGTTTACACTACATAGTGCTTTTCACATGCTGACCCCTTGGGTACAGGCAAGATGGAAAGGGCAAAAATGACAAAAATTATAAGCTAAGGCAGTTAAGAAGAGCAAGTGAAACAAATTTGGAGCACACTTGCTCCCTTCCTGCTTCTATACACCTAGCACTACTGGGAATCACGGAGGAGAGCTGATGGTGGCTTCCTCACCTCCCAAAACACCTCAGCAATGGCTCTTGCATATGACTTTGGAGAGGTTTTGGTAATGTTGCCTTAGAGCAGGGGAGCAGCATGACAAGACACACTTAATTTGAAATGTTTACAGACTATGTAGCTAAAAAATTCAATAAGTAACTGAATATTCATCATGGAGAGAGGTTGTTTTAAATTTACAACTTTGTTTTAAACCTAAAATATCCTTCTTATTTATTTCAAGAAAAAAAAAAAAGGAAAAAGGAGAAAGGGAAAAATAATCCTAACAACAACAGCACCGCACTTCTGCCCCTTGGATATCCCTTGCTCAGTTCCAGAGATGTACAATACCCTGTGCCTGCCAGAATAAGCCACCTCTATTTAGAGGTGACATCATTCTTCTCAGCCTCTCTGACAAAGGATTATTCATTACACCCTGAAAAGGGGATGTATGAGCTATGTAAAACAGCAGATTCCACCTCTCCTCAGGATCTAGCTTTATCAATGAATTAAATAATAAACAGCACAATGCAAATCACAGCAGAGACGCTGCTATCTGTAACGTCTTCCGAGAGGGTCTCTCTGCTCCAGCCCACAGGTGCCTCTGCCCTGAGAGCCGTGTCTGCTTCTTTCCTATCTATAATGTGCCAACAACAATCAGTCAGCGGCTTAACTTGGGCATCTAGCACCTGTGAAGAGAAAAGATCAGCTGAAGAGCCACTGTGCCACCCATGCATTTTATGCAGTTCTAAATCCTACAGTACACAACCACTCTAAAAAATGGTATGCAAAATTTAAATAACTTGCATATTGGACCAGAAAAGCATTTTCAGTCTTTGTCATTACAATGCTTGTAATATACCATTCTAAGGGCATTCATACAAAACAAGGCTTTCCAAATTATGCATGACTGCATGCTGTATTATAAATAGGTGTATATGCCAGTATTCATGCCTTATACTTTGAGTCTGTGGCTAGTCCTAAAATAGGCATGTGAAAAGGATGAAAAATGATGGGCCTGAATCATCCTGTCTCCTGCAAAAACAAAGGCAGTTGCCGAGGCCCACTCCGGCTGACAAGCATTGATGACAATGGGAGCATTAGCCCAAGGCTGAAGTGTTTTGATAATCCCACCTATAATGACTGACTGGAAAGTTGCCAGAATTCATAAAAATGTGTTCATAATTTTATTTTTCTGCTTTACCAGCCTAGAGTTTTGATTCGTAAACTTACTGTATTAATATAATTAAGTAAATAATGAACAGTCATCTTATGGTTTGACATGAGGTTAAATATAACCCTTCCCTTACTTACGGAAAACCCATTAGCTTTTATGGACATTGATATTTTATGTGTGATGGTTTAGCAAAACGCAATTTGAATGTTGGGATAGAAAGCTCAAGTGTCTCTACTTGAACTGACCAATCTTCCAGCTTCATTTGACAGGAACAGAGTCCTGCTCATTTACTACTTTATTACATTGGCAAACAAATCTCTTCATCCCCTGCTAAAGAAGACTTTATATAAAAGACCACATTCTGTTTGCCAACCTCTCTTTAGGCACTTAAATATTATTTTTAATTCTCCAGTTCAATCCTTCCTCAACAACTGCGAGGGCTGAAACATCTGTTATTTCTCAATCCAGCAATCCCTAAAGAGTCTTGTCCTGAAATAAAGAAACACAAATGCTGATTTTTATCACTGTGTTTGGCAAGATGTGACCACAATGTTTTCCGCAAGTCAGAAGCCTTGACATTCCTTCAGCAAATCTCTGTTAAGCCACATACTGCACCCTCTGTAGAGCAGGTATCATTGAGAACATTTCCCTATCTATCTTTACATAGATACACACATATAGCATTTACAGGATCACTGACAATTTCCTTGTCCAAAGCCTGCAACCCTGCAACTTGTTTTCCTAAATCAAGCACTTTTTAAATTATTAATAATTAATAAAGTAATGATGAGGTTCAGAAATCAAAGTTTTAGTTCTCCATTTATTAATAACTCCAGAATTTCAGCATTAAAAATGTTGCAGCTTGAGAATAATCCAGGCTAGATGAGGAGAGGAATGCACTGCTATCTTGTTGTTCCTAAATACAAGCAAGAACAAAAGCCAGAAGTTTATCCCTCCTGATACCCACTGCTGTGCCTTGGGATGATACTGAGAGCAGAAAGAAAGATAACCTTTGTATGTGGTTACGAGCAGTCAGAGACAAAAAAGCAGAGAGATCATTAGACAGGGCGAAGCTGGAATGACAGTGAGAAGAAAATACTTCCGCAGTTTGCCAGTAAGGACGATAAGTGGCTTAAATTAATTACTTGCTTCTGCAATCTCTTGTTTTATATATACTTTTACAGATACATTATTTAAATATGATTCCTTTACATTATTGTGATAACTCTACAAAGGGTCAGTGCTGTGCTCTGGGCGACTGCACCAGAAACTAAAATCATCACTATATTCATACCTCCCTTGTCCTTCTCCTTTCCAACAGCCTTCCCTTAAACAAAACCAGCAGACCAGGGAAGATGCTGTTTGCCTCACCCTGGCCCTGCTCTCAGTCACAGCCTCCAATGCCGCCTTGTCAGCTCCTTACAATGTCCCCCCTCACAATTCCCCCAAAGCTGGGTCTAGCCCGCTGATCTACTTTCTCTTTTCCAGTCCAGTGCTTTTTCAGGTCCAGCAGCCAGGCAATCGAGGGCACAAGGGAGGCAAGCCCTGTCCTCATTTCTGCTGCCCAGACCCATTCAGGACCCAAAACAGCCTTTAGGGCTCTAGTTTTCCTTCTGCAAATCCTATAGCAATTTTCTTTATCTGCTCTAGAAAAAACTCCCAGCTTGAGAAAGCATGTAAGTATTGACAAAGGCATTCAGTGCAGAAAGCACCAAATGCCCCCTAATAATCAGTAATGCTACCAGACTTACCTAGAATATTTTAGGATTAATTGGGATTATACAATGGTGATTTTTTGTTTTTAATTAAAAAATAACATTTCTCTTTGACATCTTTTAGCTAATGTTTCCTATTTTAACTTGTTCTAATTTCAATATCATTGTCAAGTCACAGATGGGTAGTGAAATATCCAAGTTAAAGGAGAGGGATATTCTAATTTTAAAATGGAAATATGTCTCTAAAAGGGAACCTGACTTCTAAAAAAAAGTGCCTGCCTTAAACTTTGGGCATAGTGAAATATCTATATGACTCATCATTAATGTATTGGAGGCAATGTTTTTATTTACAAATAAATTAAAAGGACATCTCAGTTTATTAACCTATCAGGCCCTATATTATAAAAATTTCCTCAATATAAAGAATAATACATAGAAACAAACCATTCAGTGCTTGTACTCAAGCAAGAAAGGTCAATTAATTTATTCTCATCTTTCATAGGAGGAACTAAGGAAGTCTAGGGAGGAATAAGAGTCTCATATTTGCTCAGTTCCATTTTATTCAACAAAAGTCCCTGATGTTGCAGAATACCAAGTTGTTGTTTTTGTTAAATAATTAAGGCTGTCTAGGAATCTGTTTCACAAGCCAGGTGCAAAATTAAAAAGTTCCAGGCAGGAAACAGGAGATCACTGTACTCTTGAAAGCAAGTAGATACCAAGTAAAGATTATGTAGCAGTACTTACAAAATTTTTAATGCCCTCCAACCAAAGCTGAAGCAATGAAACAAGGCAATTACACAACTGCAACACAGAACAAGAGATGCCAGTGGTCAAGTCCTGCCAGCAATATTCTGGGGATGAAGTGAAATTCCTGATAAGACTGAATAATTTAGAAAAAAATTAAATCATTATCTGCATAGCTACATTTCATTTTAAGCCAATTCTCTTGCAGTGCCCCTTCTACTATATCTCTCTAAGGCTCAGTTTCCACCAACAGACATGTGATCAAGGTTTATTAGAGGAAGTCTTATGAAAGCACATTTTGAAAAGTCTCCTGAGTGAGCTATCATAGAAACTCCATTTTATCTTTTTTCAAGTCTTTCTGCTAGTATACGACATAATAAAGAAGTTGAATCGAAACCTTGTAAGTGAAATGCGAATAGTAATTTTGTTCTGCTTGTTTAACAGTGATGCATTGAGTAAAAAGTTATGACATTAATACACTCAGCACCTACTAAGCATACTCAGAAATATTGGAGACACTCTCTGGCTACTCCTTGATATCTCTTGAGTAGAACTGGGGCTTCATACAGAATTAGGTATTCATCTGGAAAATTACAGCTATTTTGGGACATGTTCTGTAGTGAGACATTTGGCTTCACCTACTGCAGATTCAGTTTCAGTCCTTCTCTTCATTATAATGTGCATTGCACTTGACCACATTTGAATAGCTGTGGTTTCCTCAGTTGTGGTTTCATGGTCATGTAAATGTAGCATAAAACTGTGCCACCACAAAAATGGAATGGCCTCAAGCTACTTCCTTCATGTTGCTGCTACATCCTTTCTGCCACGATTATTAAGAATTTTGGAGAAGAGGATATTGAGGGGAGATATACTCATCCTCAAATATACCAGAGCCTGCCAGAATAGGGAATATAATAAACGTTTCTCCATTTTCACAAGCAGTAGACCACTAGTATGCTCAAGCTGCAAGAAGGGAGATTTAAGCCAAGCATTAGGAAAATCTTGCAATGGTAAGATACTGAAGCACTGGCATGGATTGACTAGGAAGCTAGTGTTTTTTTCTGTCACTGCGTTGTTTTTAAAAGCAAGTGAGACAAATACTGTCAGGAATGGCTTACGTACTGTTGATTCCACTTTGGGGGTGAAAGATGGGGCAGGTGACTTCCTGGGGTCTTTCCCAGTCCCTTTTTTTAATGATTCTATATGTGTTGAATAGGAAATAGGGATTATATTCTAGTATAAATCCAAGTAGCAGCAAATTCACCACAAGCTGTACTTTAAAGTGGATGTGACTGACATTTGCTGCTCCTTACAATAAAGGGAGGTGGTAAAGCCATTTATAACTTCCTCATCCCTGTTTTCCCACCTCTCCCTGACAGTGAAGAGACTGAAATCAGTTGAAGAATCATGGCTTTCTCAGGCAGCAAACTGTGACTGATTATTTGTTCAGACTCAAAACAACTACCCATAATCTAGATTTAGGATTAAAAGCATAAAACATAGTCAACCTTTTTCTTTTCCTGTTGAAGTAAGAAAAACAAACCAAAACACTAATACTTCCTTGACATTATTTCATTATTTTTCTATAGGCAATATCCTGACCTCTTCTGATGAACTTACAATCACACTGTGCAGAATACTACACCAAACTTGTTGCTCATACATGTATGTCACAATTGCAGATTTTTCCTAAGGCTGGTAAAATCTTCTGGTCAATCATAACCACCAAAATGACTGTTAGAGCAAATATTATGAACCATTTCATAAATCATTGTGTCTATTGTAAAGCAAATGTACAGATGTCATATTTGCACAACTTATTTAAAAGGATGTGTAAAGCCTGAGATATTCTTGCATGTCAAGCCAATAGGACCTATGAAGAAAGCATTCAAATTTAGTGTTATGTCATCAGTAGCAGGAACAGACTTAAAAAATCATACAGTTGTATGATTATGGTATATAAATCCTTAGTTGAAATGAAAGTTCTGTGTAGTGAATTCCATTTAAATGCTTAACTATCCATATATTGGGTTTTTTCCTTAACATTTAATTTAGTAATTTGTTTCACTAAGAAAATACAATTCCTTTGCTACTGTCTGATTAGCAAGTTCAAACATGGGTTCCTACACCCTAATCAGTCAGACTCTCTAATGATGATTGACAGAAAGCTAAATGAATTATGGTTCATGTTCTCAAAATTAGTTTGCACATCAATATGAAATATGATTCTGCAGTTGATGGTCTTTGAGCCCAAAGTGAAGGAGATTTTTTTAACCTGTTTCTAAAGGCAATTATTGTTATTTTGAATAAAATTTTACTAATATACGGCTGTGTACACAAACGCAGGCACGTCACAAAAAGAGCCAGAGGCCACGAATGCATTGCAAAGAGCAAGTTTTATTTTAGTTACCTCTCTACTGGGGGATCTCCGAAGCCACACCTGAGCTCCCAGGCAGAGGTGACACCAGCGGGGACGCAGGCGCTGGTCAGTTCAGCCCTGCTGGAAGATCGCTGGGCCTGCTGAGCTCGCCTGTATTTCAAGGCTTCAGGCAGGCGCAGCCTCCCGCTCTTTGTCACAACAAAGCAGGAATCTCAGACATAGTGATAAGGTGCCTAGAGTTTCTCACAGGCCTATGTTATCTAACACAGAGGTTCTACTCATCAAGCACACAAGGTCAGTAAAACAATTAGTGTGATGTATGTGCTTTTTCTACAGACAGGTGCAAGTCACTTGAGCGTATTTACATTTAACTAACCTCCTCGCCAAATCTTCCGCTATATCCCCATAAAACGGCATATCACTCTTTGTACACAGTCTTACTCGACATCATCTGGAAATTAACAGGCTTTCTTATTCATGTTCCAGGTCCTTTCAGTAATGAACCCTTTCTTAGAATACAGGATTCATGAAAGGATACAGGAATACAGGATTTCATGAAAGTTATTTCTACAGTATTCAGGACATCCTATGATTCCATGATTCTATTCAAATTCTGAAGTATAGGTGACAAAGAACAGAATGCTCATAAGCAATGCAACCTGCAGCTGAAATTAAATTCAGTATTTGAATCTTTGTCTCATTTCCCTCTGCAATTACGTTTCAAATTTCATCAAACTTGTATACATCCTTATTAAAATATTTAGAAAAAGTAAACACCAATGGGCAGTCATAGTGTTCTTCCAAAATGTCAGAGAATATTTAGGTACAATATTTTTTTGTATATGCATTCTACCAACTATTGTTTAAAACTTCTTTTATTCTTTTATGTGAATCTCAACTGATTTCACCAGGCAACACAATGATGCTAAAAAATTCCAGTATCAACACACAGTTCTCTTCAATGAACATTACTATGGTGGGTTTGGAAAAGGAAGGAAGACAGAGTTCTGCAGAGGTTTGTTTTTGTTTTTGTTTGGTTTTTTTTAATCTATAGTAGGAATGCCAGTAAGAAGGAAATTAGGAAGTTTCTGAAAAAAACTTCTTTTCACAACAAATCAGAAACAAACTGCATCATACCAATTCCTAGGAAAGTTCTAATATCTATCAAGATCATACACCACTGCAGATCTCAAATGAAGCTATTTCTAAACAGTTATAAAACCAACTGACATGCTACAAATCACGTATCTTGCATTATACCCTTACTTTCCTGACAGTCATGCTCTTCTCTGGAGTTTTAATTCACCAGACTTCGGGTGGCTCAAATTCCTTAGTTGCTCCAGGTCATCATGACCAAACTGCCCCTATTCCCTTGCAAGTTCATTGTTGCCAGTGTCATCGAGAGCTGAATATCCAAAGCCAGACTTCTTGAAAGAAGGCCTATCATCTCTTCAGCAACAGCCTTTGCTCCTTTCCATGTCATCATCTCCTCAGGAAGAGAGGTGAACATCACATGTCTAAGTGATGTTCACCCATGAGCATCTCATGACACTTCACCCATGAGCTGGGTAAAAATTCTCTTTGTGTTTTCTTGTCATCCTCCACAGTGGAGAACAGTTATGAAGGGGATCAATGCCAAAAGCACTGGACCTGATACAGAAACTGGTTAAAACTTGAGGTTTGAGAATCTTCATTAATGTGAAAGTAACAAAGGATCATCCACTAACTGGAAGAGGCCGAGATTGGAAGGGTGTTACATCCTGTTGTCGGGCACCATTTGGGTAGATTTTTTTCAAAATGGCAGTCTACTTGTAGACATTTGGTGTTCCTCCAACATAACAGTTCAATCTTCACTGACTATAATGGAATTATTGCTGACTTTTTTCCGTAACAGGAGTGTAAAGTTTAATTTGTCCTGTAAAATGATTACTTGATTCTCAATTATTTGGTAACAGGACTATTAAAAAAGAACAAAAGAAAATTACTTTTCAAAAATTCAGAACATCACTCTGCACTATTATTGTGTGCCAAAGAAAAATCCATAGACACATTTCTGGTAGACATAAAAAAAAGGAGACAGAGTAAATCAAACCAATGTTTTAAAATGGGAAATTTGGTTGAGGTTGTGTAGCTTGCAAAAAGGAGGTGTGATCCATGGCTGTTGCAATCTCCTTGTACAACTCAGAGTATCATTGTGAACACTTCTTTCCCCTTCTTGCTAAAGCTAGCAGCCATTTGTCACTCCCAGCTTCCGTCTGCTGCATTTATTTTAGCAAAGCATTGCCCATTTTAAAATGTTGTAAGAAATGATCATATTTTCTTCTATTAATGTTTTGTGAATAATTCATTCCACAGTCAAGACCCTGTGTACCTAGTTTCAACCTGGGAGGAATTTTTATCAGATGTGTAAGCTCTAGAAAATATGGAGTTTTAGTGAGAATGCTATCTGTAAATTAATTAGAGCAGAGCTAGCAGGCACCATTATACTGTAATAGTTTATGAAAATTCCCAGATAGCAGTCGATTACATCAATTGTAATATGACTTTTTATGTTATGTTCTACAAATACTTGGAATTTTTAATGGCTTCAATGTGGCTTACATAAGAACCAGCACATAGGATACCAGGAGGGAGCTTGAGAGAAAGCATCAGCAGCCACCACAGACTGATTTGGGTTCAGCGGTACCTTCTGAACCCTGCTGCATCTAGTCATGCTATTTTTTTTTCATTTACTTTTTCTTCTCCTCTCTCCCCACCCCCCACCAAGTGACAAGTCAGGAAACAATTCCGTCTCTCTAAAATCCAGCGAGTCACAAAGGTGGTATCACTGCCTGACTACTACTAAATGGCAATTAATTTTCTCTCTCTCTCAAAAAAAAATCTTTGTTCTGCAGTGCAGAAACGAATGTTTAGACTAGACTTGCCTTTCTAGCATAGAATAGAACAAGGTGTAAGGGACCTTTGGAGATATCTATTCCAGCTCCAGCTCAAAGCAGGTTCAATTAGATCAGGTTGATAAGGACACTGTTCAAGCAAGTTCTGAGTCCAAGAATGGAGATTCCACAACCTCTCTTGGGCACCTGTGCCAGTATATCACCCTCATGATGAAGAATTTGTTTTGATCCCTAATCAGAATTTTCCTTGTTGCAACATATGACCATCACATCTTGTCCTAATAATGTGTACCCCCAAGAAGAGTTTATCTCTGTCTTCTCTATGTCCTCCCATTAAGCAGCTGTAGACAGAAAAATTATTCCCCTCAGCCTTTTCTTCCTAACACTGAACAAACTATTTATTTCAGTCTCTTCTCAAATGACATGTCTTCCAGCACCCTGATATTCTGTATGTCTTCCTTGTACTGGGAAGCTTCAAACTGGACAAAAATGTCACAGTGCGAGGAAGGATCACTTCCCTTGATGTGCTGGTTGCACTCTTGCTAATATAGTCCACTATGCAGTTGGCCTTCTTTGCTGCAATGGCATGCAGCTGACTCACATTCAACCTGCCCACCAGGACCTCCATGTTCTTTTCTGCTATTGTCTGAAAAGTAGCCGTCCTGCAGCTGATAAGCAACTTCCCTTAATGAGATATGGCCCACAAATTTTAGTTAAACAGTACTGGTCCAGCTACAATCCCTGATGGAAGTCACCCTTAACTGGTTACCAGCTGGACTTTCTATCACTGATCAAAACCCTTCAACACCAATGGTCCAGCCAACTCATCTTTAACGTCCCCTTACCCAGTCCATATGTCACCAATTTGACTATAAGGATATAGTGGGAGATTGTGCATGTGCTTCGTGTGTTTGGAAATAATTTTCAAGAGATTTGTTCAATAACCTTCCCAGCATCCTTTATTATAATAATTTATTCAACTTGCAGAGGTGAGGTTCATTTCATTTGAGTCTAGAAGGCACAGCTTAGATGTTTATGTTAGGAAGAGGTGAACTGTAGATTAGAAGTGCTAATTTTCCTCCACTGGCTGCAGAACTAATTTGTACAAGGGCATCTACAAGTGGACACATTCTGCCCAATGTACCCTATTGCCCTGCACCTTATTCTTTAGGTGTATAAGCAAGTGTGATTTGGTCTATTTTGTTATGGACAAAACAGAACCATTTTAGTAATATCCAATATATGTAATAACATTCATAACCTGCTCAGGATTACTCTTCTTCACACAAGCTTGCTGCTTACACCAGGCATAATCCCAATAACTGTACAAATGCAAAGACAATATCCATACCTACACCCTTTTCCTGAGCAAAGCATGTTTTCTTCCTGTGGCACTGCAAATGACTGCTTCAGAACAGAAACAGAACCTGTTGGGATTTACAGCCCAATTAAATGCTCAAGAAAAAATTCTGACCCAGGGAAGTCAATGGCAAAAGTCCACCCAGTCAGCCCTAACATCTCAGATTGTCCTTGAGTTTACAAACCTGAAGGAATGCAGAGAGAGAAATTTCTAAAGCTCTTGATTTTGCCCAGACATAAATAAAAAATTAGCATAACCAACATGTGTAGCTAGGAAAAACCCTTTACATTCCTTGTCTAATTTAAAAAAAAGATCAGTTAAAGGTTCTAGTTTGTTAAGGTCAGCCCCAGAAATTTAAGAACCACCTCATTAACATCTTCACAAAAAAGTATAAAGCATGTTTTACTTTGAATATTCGCAATAAAGATCCTCAATTCTTGCAAAACGTCTATATGTCTGCTACTCAAATTTTAATAAGTCAGTGAAAATATATTTACACAGCTTTCTTTTTCATTATTCCAGAAAGACAGAGAGAAAGATTGCTTCAGTATTTGCCAAAAACATCAGCAGTTGTGTTACATCTCAGTGTAAAGGTTCATCAGGCTACGCTTCACAAAAAAAGCTCTTTGAAATTCACTTTTTTTTCTCTCCCCTTTCAATGCATTAGAGTAAAAAAAAAAAATGGTTTAAAGCACCATGCCATTATTTTAGAGCTAAACAGTTAAATGTTTTATACAGGAACATCAAAACCATATATGCTTCAAACACCAAACATTTTTTTAATGGCTTTCAGATAAAACAATTTATTTATGCAATTAACAACAACATGCAATTTCTAATAATTAGCCGATAATAGTTATCCACAAAGTACTTTATAGAATTGCCTTCTGAACTGCATTCATTCTGTAGGGAACCACTGAAAATTAGACTATAAAATTACCAGAAAATGTACTGCATTAACAAGAATTTCCTGTATTTTGTTTCCCCTACAGATTTATGGACTTCAATATTTGTAAACATTTGTTTTCAGGGAAAGACATCAGTTTTCTATCATCTCACATTTATACAAAGAAATAAATACCGCAGCAGCATTTTCTGAAAAAAATAATATTTAAACTAACAGTTTTCAGCAAAAATATGTGATAGAGTACATTTGTATTGCTGTTTTGCAGACTGAAGATTTCAAAAGATAGCTGTTAGTTTGTTCTCAAATAATGATAAATTTGGGGCATTTTAATGGCCTTATGAATACTGAGCATTTTGAGTTTGCACTTTTGAGCTTTTTCTGACAAAAAGGGTGGCTAGAAGCAGAATTTATGTGAAAAAGTTCAGCTTGCACCTGATTTGAGACTTCTGGACCTAGAGCTGAAGTACCTTCCTAATTTATGATAAAGCCAAAAAAGCTGCGAGCAGGTTTAGCTGGGACAATTGGGTGCCCTCTGTACAGCTCCATTTAAAATAATAGTCAAAGGTTCCAATTTACCAAGTCCAGGCACAAAATCCTACTACAATCTCTCTCCTCTTTTACATATAGGTTACAGAAGAATTAGGCTATTCTTCTGATTTCCATTACCACAAGTACATTTTGAGAAAACCAAAAGATCTTTTTTGTGCTTTTTCTTTTAGGTATAGCTAATGGTCTGAATGAGTGCTAGAATGAAAGGGCCAGAGGGCTATTTTATGACCTTGAAAATCTGGTGTCATTAAAGCGCAGAAACATTTTGAAATTTACATTTAAGTATTTATCTATATCTGGATAAACAGATTTTGTTTTCTGTGCTCTCAGATATCTATGTCGCTGATCTATCTGGACTTCTGGAACTTACTTCTAAGCAGGGCTTTGAGTGTTGCATGTTGTACAACAGTCTACTGTAGGCCAGCCACAACACACACGGCAAGTGACAAATAATCATTTTACCAACATGTTTTCTTGGTATTAAAGGATATGCTAATCCAATAACATTGCCAACTTTGAAGAACATAGTTTATTTATTTATATTAGTACAAAAGAAAATATTCTTTAAGTGCTAGTGCTGTTGTGTGCCTGCCAGCTCAGGGAAGTGGTGAAATACCATCCAGTCCTAGAAAGAACAGTTCAGCTAAAGCCAACAAAAGCAGGTTAATAATGTAAAAGTGAAAGTTAAGCTTTACTTTGAAGAACAATAGGGAACAGAGATGAGCTGGGGTAGCTACTAGGAGCAAGTCTTGAACCGGTTCCAACTAACGCAAACTTTCTTTGCAGTAGAAGATGTGGCTTCTTACCATATGAAGAAGTTTCTCAGAATGGCTGATGTAGAAAGCAGCAATGATTATGAAGAGGGACATGAGGGCAAAAAGATGGGATGAGAAGCATAAACATTTAATCAGGAACACAGAGAAAAGGAGACAAATAAAATGAAAATATTTTAAAAATCATAGCACAAGTAGTTTAAAGTTTAAGACTAAGCTGACGTATGTAGAGACAGGAAAAAAAAAAAGGTAAATGGTATTTCAGTTAGTAAAATTACACATTGTAACCACATGTGTATTAATCTTGTGGGCTATTAATTTTGAAGATACCTTCTTTTTACACTGATAATATTCCTGGTTCTTCTGACAATGATCAGGACTAATGTGGCTTTGAGCAAGGGTAATGGAAGTCAGGATATTCAGAAGAGGAAGTTCCCCCACTACTCTGGGACCTGCCATCATTTCCTCTCACTTGAACCACATAAACATGCTTTGCATGATAGCCTTCACATTCTTCCAACAACTGCTCTGTTTTCCTAGTTGATATCACCTCTGGGAAAATCATAATGTGCCTGTGAGTTCTTAGGACTCCAAGAAGCAGCACAGATTCCTTCTGAAAGTCTTTCCAAATAACTCCTTCATTTTCTACATGTCCTTCATTTTCTAAAAGCCAATTATAAAACCAAAAGCTAGTATTTTGAGTTCTCATTAGACTCAGGCCGGTAACTGACAAACTGAAAATGTCCTGGAACCAGAAATCTGTTTGTATTATTTTGTTCCTAGTCTGTACACCAACCCTATCGTCTGTTACTGCTAAACAAACAGGATGAACTAAATGTTCAGGCCTTTTCCCTGTGTAGTAAGTCTTCCTTGTGTTGGTAACTCTAAAATCCTTCTAGGTACAAATTCTCCCGATTATCTGCCATAGACAGTAGAGTTCATACTGACTACTTAAGGCTCTAATTTAAGATCCTTGCTTGTAAAAAACACATCAACAAAATGGTTAGCTTAAGGAGACTGACTTTCAGCATAAAAACAACATGCCTATAGCTGTCCTTTCACAACATATACTTTCCTCATTACCTAAGTGAGGAATTTAAGATTCTGATTTAGGCATCTGAGTACTTGTCTAAATGAGACAATATAAATATTCTTGAATAATAAATCGTAGAATAGTTTGGGTTGGAAGGGACCTTCAAAGGTCACCTAGTCCAAACCCTCTGCAATGAGCGGGGACATCATCAACTAGATCAGGTTGCTCACAGCCCCGTTCCAGCTTGGCCTTGAATGTTTCCAGGGATGGGGCATCTACCACCTCTCTGGGAGAACTTCCTGTATTTCACTACCCTCATTGTAAAACATTTCTTCCTCATGCCTAACCTGAATCTCCCCTCTTTTAGTTTTAAACCATCACCCCTTGTCCTACTGCAGCAGCCCCTGCTAAAAAGTCTGTTCCCATCTTTCTTATTGGCCCCTTTGAAGTACTGAAAGGCCACAAGAAGGTTTCCCCAGAGCCTTCTCTTCTCTGGGCTGAACAACTCTCTCAGCCTGTCCTCACAGCAGAGGTGTTCCAGCCCTCTGATCATTTTTGTGGCCTCCTCTGGACCCCCTAAAACAGGTCCATGTCTTTCCTGTACTGAGAGCTCCAGAGCTGGACACAGTGCTCCAGATGGGGCCTCACCAGAGCAGAGTAGGGGGGCAGAATCACCTCCCTCGACCTGCTGGTCACGCTCCTTTTGATGCAGCCCACGATACAACTGGCCTTCTATACAACCATAGTTCTGCCATTGTTCTAACTTTCAGCAGAAGCTGGGACTTATAATACAGATAGGGCAGATTTTAATCAGCTAATTCTATACATCTGAACTTTAGCTTCAAAACTTCCTGTGGAGGCCAAGAGTGAGAGTCAAAGTCAAGGGGTTTACATTTGGTCCAGTCTGAGTTCAAAAGACCACTCAGTATCAATTTCACTTCCAAAGCTAGTTGACTTAAAAATCTCTCAAATATGGAAATCACTCAATACCTTGTAAAAAAGCCATTGTGATCATTTATCCTTGCCATGGATCTATGGTATGTTTTCCCTCTGACCTAATTTGGGGATAAGATTACTTGATAAGACAGAAACAATGTAGCAGAAAAAATGGTGGGACTTCCGAGCTCTTTTCTTTACATTTGCAGACACGACTGTGTTAGCACACACTTCTCTCACAAGAAGACAGGAGAGAAGGGTAGTGATGGAGCACAATCCAGATTAATTTGGCTACCACTTCTCCAGAGCTGTCCCTCTTCTTTCATTAAGAAATATTCAGAGAACATCCTATTTTGTCTAGCCTGGTAAAATAAGCTGTCAACTTTCTTACTGACAGTTTTTAAAGGATTTATTTAGTTAGTAATTCTTCCTGTATCTAGTCTCAGGTTTATGTATAAAAACCCTTTGTTTTTGCTGGTTTTCCTTCAAAAAATAACTAGGCAACTGACCCAATGTAAATAGTTTAAGCAGCCAAATACACTATCCTTTTTGACTGATAATTTTACTCATATACATAATGTTTTCATCTTCTAAAGTAGCTTTTTTCAGACTTTTTTCCCCTCATATGAATCCTGGCATGCCTTGGGAAAAAACTAAACACATGTCTCTCTTCCCATTCTGAATATTTTTCAGCAGGAAAAATTTGTTGATCAAGGCAAAAAAATATCTTTCCTGACAGAGTTATCATTGCACAGTGGCATTTCTACCATTCCAAGTTATGCTTGGCCTTATGACAGACCAAGAAGTCAAACAAGCTGCGGATGCTGCTTATTGCTATACTCTGTACCAGAAATCAAGACATAATATAAAGCATTCATTTCTAATGAGTTCAGCAAAAGCACCTTTAATCAGACCAAGTAGTATAGCAATTGCTATTGAAAGAGCACATGTGGGTGAAAAAGTTCTCACTAAATACATGGATTTGTGTTTTCTTCTTCTTAACACCCTGTCTTGAACTGAACCTGAATGCTATCAAGTATTAGCTGGAATGTTACATAACATGAGAGCAAGATATCTTGCCTGTTTCTGGATTTGCAGACATACCCGAGAATGATGAAAAAGGGTAGAGATTTTCTCCTGGCCCAATCAAGCACTAATTCCCATTTGTTGAAGTCTCTTGGTTCCTAAACCAGATATTCTTTCACCACACTACATAGTGGAGAATCCAAAAACCTCTTCACTTGTCATGCGCCTTCCTCATTGATAACTGCTTTGATTCACCTCCTGTGAGTTAATCTGTTCTGATTCCAGATCTTTGCCCTTATGTCACCTGAATCCCAATATAAGGAAGACAGCAATACTGTTTCTTTCAAAACTCACACACTCTTAAAAACCAACTTCTGTGCTCAAATAACCAGAGTCAGGCAGAATGCGTCAAATTAAAAGTGTCACACATGATCAGCTTATTGCAGGTCATGAGTTTTCAGAGCTTCAGTACTAACTTAGGATGTAATCCTTTTAAGTAGATGCACAAAAGTTTGACTTTATAAAGGTGACGCACTTCAGCCCTAGCGCAAAAGTGTTCACGATAACAGACTTTGACATGTGAGTCTGGTTTACCAAAACTGAGGTCCAGCAGTGAATAAATAAATGTACAAGACAGCCTCTTGTACAGTGGCACTACTTGGTGAAGCAGTTAATCTTTAATGTATCTGTTGAAGAAAGGACATGTGAATATGCTGAAGAACCTTATGCTGATGACCTTAACCATTATATGGAGTTTCTACTATAAAGTGGTAAAATTTCCACTCTGTGCAAAAAAAAAAAAAAAAAAAAAAAAAAAATTACATCCATAGCTTTCACAGTAAATACAGTTCATGATGAGAAAATTTCAATCAACAACAAATGACTTATGGGTTACTAATTGAGATTTGTAATTTAAAAAAAGATGGAGGAAGAAAGTAGTAGATAGAAGTCAGAATACCAATGCAATTAAACTATTTTTAATTAAGAATTTTCTTTTAATATAAATACAAGCATTGAAAGTTCCCTTCTGTCCTCCCTTATAAAGAAAAGTGACCTTTGTCCAAGCTCTGCTACTGCCAAAATGAAAAATCGTGGACAAAACTGAATGAAAAGATCAGTCTTTGTGTGTCCTCAAGCAGGGAGGGAATAGTTTACTCCTTTCTTTAGAGCAATTCTGCCTTCAGAGTGAATATAGCTTTCCATGTTACACTGTTCTTCTTCTTACATACATTCATGTAAAGGAAGAGCTTCTCAGACAGGGAAACACTACTACTTGAAGTCTCTGTATCTAGCTCCATCATACAAGGTAGCTGCAAGGTCTAAGATGAGCTCTGCAATATCAGTCTGATAGCCTTGCATGACAGAAAAAGTTTCTGGGCAGAAGAGTGTGAATGGTTGTTTATATTGACTTTAGGAAGGCTTTGAACACGGTCTCCCATAACACCCTCACTGTCAAACTGATGAATTACAAAACAGATAAGTAGGAGAGCAAGGTGGACTGCAAAGAGGCGGAACTGCTGAGCTTCAAGGGTTGTGATTGCTGGATTGAAGTCCAGTTGGAGGTCAGTGATGTACCCCAGGAGCAGGTAGTGGAGGCCAGTGCTATTAACATCTTCATTAATGACCTGAATGATGGGTCTGAGTGCACCCTCAGTACTGATGATCCAAAATTGGAAGGACTGGCTGATTGACCAGAAGGTTGTTCTGCCACTCAGAGAGACTTTGACATGCTGAGGAAATGGGCTAACATGGATCTCATGAAGTCTGACAAAAGCAAATCAAAAATCTTGCCACTGGGGAGGAATAACACCATATACCAGTATATGCTGGGGCCAACAAACTGGAAGTCAGCTTCTCAAAGAAGGAGCTGGGGACCCTGGTGGACAGGCTGTCCATGAGCCAGCAATGTGTCCTTGGAGGAGAGAAGGCCAAGTGCCTCCTGGGATGCATTAGGAGGAGTGTTGCGAGCAGGTCAAACAAGGTGACCCTTCCCCTCTACTAAGCACTAGTGTGAAACATCTGGACTGCTCGGTCCAGTTCTGGGCTCCCCAATACGAGACATACTCCTCTAGACATAACTGCAGGTAGTCAAGTGAAGGTGCACTCCTGGGGTGACTGACCTCCAGCTGGACTTCATGCCAGCGATCATGACCCTTCAAGCTCAGTGTACATGATTAATAGCTCAGAGCACCTGCTACATGAAGAGAGTGTGAGAGAGCTGGGACTGTTTAGACTAGAGGAGGTTCTGGGGAGATCTTATCAATGTCTGTAAATACCTGTTGGGGAAGGAGAAGTGAAGAAAACAGAGATACGCTCTTCTCAGCGGTGCCCACTGAAAGGACCAGAGGCAGTGGGCAAAACTTGAAATATCTTAAATTCTACTGGAACATGATAAAAAAATAATATATATTTACTGTGACAGTGGTCAAACACTGGACCAAGCTGCCCAGAGAGGTTGTGGAAACATCCCCGGATATATTTAACAACTGACTGGACAAGATCCTGAATAGTCATTTCTAGTAATCATTTCTAGTTGACCCTGCTTTTAATGGGAGAGCTGGACTAGACCACCTTTAGAGGTCCCTTCTCACCTCAACTATTCCATGATAAGGTGCAGGGAGGTACATATGGTCTTAACTGCATCTTGCTCCTTTGTCATAGAAGACATACTCATGCACTTTTATTTTCAATCACATGATTTTCAAGATGTCCTCAGGTATACTTCCTTTATCTTTACTAGGACTGTATTTCATTTTTTCATTAGGCCTGCTTCTATTTAGAGTTTTCTTCTAGTTTCTTTTTGCTTCCTTCCACTGTTCTTTACCTGCCTTGGAAAATCTATTAATAGCACAAAATCCTTGTCATTACATCTTTTTTTTTTTTTTTTTTTCCCTATGTTTATGTCTAAATTGTGCCTTTCTTTTCATTTACATCTGTTTGAAACTGGTAGCTCTGAGCTTTGGTAAACTTACTGCTTGTTAGAAAGATCATGTTTTATTACAGTTTTTCTTTTTTACATCCTCTGTGACTTTTCGCCTTCCCTACCTTATTCTACTAGATCACTGTTTCTCTCCTGTTTATGTTTGAAATTCATGTCTCTTCAATTCTCCCCAATGCATTATTACAGTCTAAGGAAAATAATTCAAGAAACATCAAAAATTCAAGGAAAAATTTTTTCTACATCTGTAGTTCAAGGATTTGGAATAAGCACTCAGAAGAAGATAGAAGTCACAGTTATCCAAATCTCTTTGAGAAGGGGCAGAATTTCTTCCTTCTTAAGAAATTACCTCTATTCCTACCATTCTTCTCAAAACACGGAACTGACAGACTATAGACTATAGTCGAGATGGGAAACTGGCAATGTGGAGAGGAAGACTAATATAGAGAGGAAGCTTCCTGGCCACCATGAAGCGTTAGAAGACTTGCCAGAATTTCTCTTTCAAGTAGGTCCTAAATAAATGTTTTAGATGCTAATAAAAATATTATTTCTAATAACTGAAATAATAAACATTATTTCTTCTGCACCTTTTGGTTACTTTACAAAAACATGAGTATTTTAACAATAAAAAATCACTTAAATCAACATATAAGATAAATAAGCTGAAAGTACAAACTGTTCATTGTGGGAATGAAGGACTTGTCAGACTCTTAGAATAATGTATCTTTGTCGAGGGTTAAGATTGCGGGGTGACAATAAAACCCTGGCAGATGTATCGTTAACCTCCTCTCCCCCCCCCCCCACTTCCCCCGTTTTGCCCCTCCCTCTTCCCCCTTCCCACTAAGGACAGGCGATCGGGAGGGAAAGAAGGACAGAGAGAAGAGAGTTGGAAAAATTAAAGATGTTTTACTAATGCTACTAATAAGAATAGAGAAAATACTACAAAATATACAAAACCAATCTTGAAAGTCTCAGCAACTGCAGAGCTGGCCACCAAAGTCCTGGATTAGACTCTGCAACCAAGCGGAGCTGGATTCAGTCTCTCACTAGGCCTCAGTTCTCAGGGATGGCCAGTAAGATCCTCTCCTAAGGTCAGCCATAAGCAGAAGGGGCGAGATCCTCGTGATCTCCCACTTTTATATGAACTATTCACGTGAATGGAATGTTATACACAGTTGGTCAGTTTCTTAGTCACTTGTTTCTTGTCGCCCCTCTCGCGAGATGTCCATCTATGCTTATCAATAAGTTTGCATTCCATTGCTATGTTTACCAAAACATGTGTCTGGTTCTCCAGGAAAGTGCAGTTAATATGAAGGCTTTAGCTGACAGGCAAAATTCGCTGAAAGAGAAACTTGTTTTTAACAAAACCAGGACAATCTTCTATGTGTTCTTTTCAGATATATTATTCTAAATTACATAGTTATTCTGGCCTGATGTACACACGCAACCACTGTTGGAGTGCTATGCCCTTAGGGAAATGCTCATGAAGAAACTGTGGATCACACCAGAATATTTTCAAATCAGTTCTCAGTTACTGACACAAATCTGGAGTAAATGAGTTTACTCATCATTTTTCCAAATAATTAAAATTATGGAATACATTGAAGACTTAGTCCTAGTTGGTGCTGTCAGATACACAACACGAATCATCATCTAGTAGTAGATTTTTAAATATGCACTGAGATGAGCACTATGAATCAAAAATAGAAATCTGTCCCTTACTGTTCCTGTATTGTTTATTACTGTCCTTGTTGGATTTAATGAAAAAGCCAGTAAATAATGCCATAAGTGCAATTACTTCCTTGTTCAGCTCATCTTTGAAGTTAGAAAAACTAGTTAGAGGGCTTTGTTCTTTATCATCTGCCACAGCTGCTTTTGTTTATGCTTAGTAATGTCACTGTGTACTTAAGTGTCTAGCACTTTGGGGCCTGACAGAAATGTGGAAGAAGAAGAAATGCAATGTAATATGCTACTGTTACTTTAATAACTGCACTTAACATGATGATTCTTCTAGGAATGGATTTTCACCTTTGTATAAAGACAAGGGAAAATCTCTGACTTTTCTCTTTGCAAAAACATTTGGAGTTAAAGAAGAAAACAGAGAAAATACAGCATTTCACAAAACACAAGAAACACAGGTAAAAATTTGCATACAACCCACAGTACCTTTAAAAGAAACCACAACAGCCTGTGTAAGAAACAGATATTTAAGGCTCCAGTCATTATCCTGATGACATGTTAATGAATGCCATAGAAATGGAGTTCAAACAGGGTCATTTGGATGGCTGGCACTGTATTCACTGGACTGCAAAACTAGGATTCAAGAATACCTGGGTGAATTCTAACTAAGGCCACAAGTGTTCATCTATGTAACACCACCCAGCCTCTACCTCAGTTACCTACTCTAAATACAAAAAGTAATTCAGTCTTGTTGGCTGTCGGATTCAATATGATCAGGTTATTTCTATTCGGCAAAACTGAAAATTCCTCACTGCAACTAAAGCAAAACAAACAAACAAAAAATTAAACAAAACACCAGTTTTTTAAGGGCATTGAACATTATACCTGAAAATCCTATATTTGTGCAAGTGTTACCTGGAGGTTTCCACTCAACTGAGGCTCTACTGGGAACAAAACTGGAAAAACTCAGAGAACCAACTTGTAGAAATGTATGACTGAGCAAGCAGCACTTTTCCATGTCCTTTCATCACGCTGTCTGAGTTTCTCCTTTCCAGTGGGACAGGTAATGCTTTTAGTAAAGTACAAAATGGAGGGCAATGCTGGCTTTCCATCACTGTGGCATCAGTCTCTTTGAGAAAGGAAAAGGGGTCAACGAAGGACAGAATGTGAAAAAACTGCAAAAATGCAATGTGTCATAAGACTACTTGGTACAGAATTAAGTTACACATTTCAGCTTCCAGATTTTTTAAAGGATCAGGGCTAAGAAGTGAGAAATAGAGCAGCCATTTTATGAAGAATTTTTTGTCACTAGTATTATGTTCTTTCTACCCTTACGAGTGCCCATGGAAGTTTATTTTAGTGCAAAATGTATGTTTGATTTCCCTTACCTGAAATAACAGGTTTGTCACCTGCAGTTTTCACCATGCACATATTTAAAAAGATCATATTTTTTATAGTTTTAATATACCATCCATTAAGATAACTTCAATGTTTAGGGAATCAAATTAGGAGTTAAGCTCCTAAATATATTTGTAGAACATGTCCTAATTTCTTAAAATAAACCAAAGACAATTTATTGATAAAGCAGTAGCAGTAGTGGTGGTGATGATAATAATGATGTGGCTAATGCCAAATAAGAGTGCAAACATTGTTTTCCATCACTTGAGGAAACAGTTACATTATAAAATATGGTTGTTCATTTTGATTTTTTTTAAATGTATTTAATCAAAGCTGTCAGAATAGAAAATTCAAATAATAAAAGGAAAGATGAGTCTTAGTGTTACATCTATTAATTGCCTATTAAATATTTTGTCTGATGGCCATTTCGCTGCACAGTTAATCAACTTGCAGCATAGAAATATTTGCTAGTGAAGCTTGCTATCAAGCATCTGGAAATAATGCTCAGGGTCTTCTGGACGAAGAGCTATGACTTCTGAAACGATATTTCTTGATTCAATATCAAGTATTCTGTGTTAGATTACCCTTCCTCTTTTAGTAAGTTTCTTTATCATATCTCTCTTCTTCAGAAAAAAAAAAAGCAGGTGTTCGTTTAGTTCCCCTATCTAAAATTAACCTGCCACAATATACTATATAAAATGGAAAAAAAGTAGTTTGTGTAATATTACACCTACTAGCACATGTAAAATCATGATATAAGAAAGAATAAACAATAAAATCTATCAATTATACATGTTTGCTCTCATGAAAGAAATGAAACTGTATAGATATGCACATTTCAGAAAAGCAAATCTGTCCTTTCCCAAGCCTAGCAAGAACGTATCAGATAGAACTAAAACGGTTTTATATTACCATATTTTCTTGCACATAGCCTGCTACTCAGATAACCCACACCTCTTTTTGAAAATAAATTCTCATACAACCCACACCCTCAGATAACCTACATCTGTCTCCTCCTTTCCCTTCCAAGGCATCTATGTATCTAGCAAATTCCCCTGGAGGCTTCGTGTTATGGTGGAAAGAAAACAGGGAGGGAAATAATAGAGCTAAAGAAGAGAATGGATTTTAAAGGGAAAATAAATAATTTGTGGTGAATCAGAGGCTTAGTGAGGACTAAAAAAGAACCCTGAAAACAGTTTTTCATCATATTACCAGCACTTATGGACAACCTTAATTCTGAAAATAACAAGTGAGACTTTTAAAATTATTTTTAACAGTTTATCCATGGGATCTAGCACTTGAAAATACATAACTTGTTTTCCAGCTACACTGCATTTCGAAGTTCAGACACACTTTCAAACTTGAAGGTGAAACTGACCATCTAAGTAGAATAATCTTTCCTAAAGTAAAATAAAATAAAAATCCTGCTATAAGTAGTCAAAGAAAACATTAAAATCAAACTCTGAAAGAAGACACCACCACCTTCTGTTGGTAGTGGAGCTCACAAGTATAAAGTAGACCATGGGCTAACACTGATTTCTTCATTGTTTAGAGGATGCAGAAGGTTCAGTTCCATGACAACATGCAAAGCTGAAGGCAGAGTGATTTTCTTACCATGCAAAATTACTAACACTTGCGAAATGGGAAGATGCGTAGAAGAAAAAAGGCGAGGAAGTGGAGAGAAAATGTAATGAAACCATCAAGGCGTGCAATAAAACATCCAGTGATGTTCTTACCCATAACCTTTTCCCTGTCACTATGCGCCCCCCATTATGTGCTCTTCATGTTATCACTAAGCTGCAAGAAAGTAAGCTTTCAGTTTATTCTATGCTCGTAAAGGTATATAATAATAAGACATAAAAGCAACAATGAACTGAGAAACAGAATAACCATGAGAAAAACAGCCTGCAGCTTCTACCACAAGCTCTGAAAAGTGGCAGGCAGATCTCAGTCTCTCCAAACCCAACAGAAGGTATTTTGCTATGTGACTGAAGTTAACCATTGTTTATGTACTGCCTGTGTCTTATGTCAGCCCTAACTTCACAGTCTAACTAATAAATAAATGGTTGCTGTGTGAGCCATACGACTTTCAGTCTTTCAGACACTAATTTAAATGGTGTGCTCTTTTATACCAAGGTGGATGAGTTCTAGTCCCAGTAAAAGCAATGAACTGACTTCTGTAGGGGAACAGAGTTTGGCTTCTTCTTTCCTTTTCTTTCTGGTTCAAAAGAGAAAGTCATATGGCCTTCCTGGTGCAGCAATGCTTTCTGGCATGCTGCTCGTCTACTAATTTCATCTTAGGTACAGCAGAAATGCTTCTCTCAAACTTGAAGCTGATATGTCAATAATCTCAAATATATTAATAATAAATGGATTGTAAAATTCAGTCTATAATATCTACAACATAAACAGTGGTGTGGAGGACTCTAATTGGTTCAAACGATACTAAGGTTAATAAAGTGCTTTCAGGCCTGCTCAGAAGTGTGACCACAGTTGCTTGTAGTCACTCCAGACCTCTCATACATGCTCAGTTTAGAACTAGAATGTTGTACATTCTGACTACCAACACTTCAGTTGGATTTTCCACATTTTCACACCCTCACAAACAGTAAAGCTTCCAGATGCCAAACCATGTCTCTTGTTCCAGCTGTGCAAATCCATCAGCTACACTTGGGCAACTTAAGTTGCCTTTAATGGCAGTGAAATGTAAACAATTATAGGACAATGAACAAGAAAAACAAAAACAAACAAACAACAACAAGAACAACAAACCACAAACAAACCAAAGCTAAAACCCCAACCAAAACCAACCAACAAAAAACAAACACCAAGGCCACTGTCTCTTAGGTACATTGGCTGTGTGGGGGTTAAATATTTTTCTTACTGACACCAGAAGAGGTGCCTAAATAAATGAAGGATAGAAAGATTTCACTTTGATATCACGTTAACTTGCTATGGAAAAGAAGCAAATAAAATTAATCTACATTTGGTTTACAATACAGTACTGAATTTCATTCTCAATATAAACAGACAGCTTATTACATTGTGTGGTACTTCCTCAGTATGCCTGCTGAAGAATCTCCAGCCAAGGATAACACATCTGCATACTTCATGGTACAAGAGGGTTTATTTCCAAGCTAATTAGAAGCCATGCATAATCCATTTAGTAACCAGTAACAAATTTTTAATTATTATTTTGTAGTGTTGTATTCATTGTGATGGAAAATGTTGCTTTTCCTATAATAATGGAAAGGTTTGGGCTGTGTATATATGATACTCACATTATTCCATTGTAATTCAATGAACAGCATTACTGTCTTTGCACTTATTATTTGTATTGTATTTTTCAATACTGTGTCTATGTGGACATGAGAATGACAGAAGACTTTGTTTTTACTCTATTGTCTGGGGAATACACCTACAAAAACTGCCTTGTGATATCAACAGCCCTGAATTAGGCATCTAAAAATTAAAGTTTCTTCCTAGATGTGAACAAATAACCTTTGGGGCCCCTATCCAGAGTAAGTACTCTGAACTGTGATACACAATACATTTTATGTGTGGAGGATAAAGAGGAGAGGAAAGGATAAATGCAGTGATAATAACAAACAGAGTTCTTCAATGCCTAGTAACTTGACTCGTAAAAGCTTTAATGCTGAAAAATTTTAGAAAAGCCAGGTGCTGACTATGTCACCATGAAACTCTACATTTGGAATTTGCATGTCTTCCAAGCTAACTTCTTAATTACCTGTCACAGTGTCAATACCTAAGCCCTGTCTGGATCTAGCTCAGGGATCGACACCTACGAAGTGACATGGTTACTCCAAGACACCATGCCACAATACCTGAGGGGATACCACAACTGTAAGTTAAAATCTCTTGACTATACCTGCACCTCTGCTAATGAATATTTCTTCAACCTGTTCTTAAGTAAGTGAAGTTCTGACGATTCATATATAAAGTATGAGGCAAATTCACAGTGAAATTCATACCAGGTAGGGTAATGCAGACTCAACTGTCAGAGATAGCAAGTAGTAAATTCTGAGA
The DNA here is from genome assembly GCF_964273445.1 of Streptopelia decaocto. Lineage (NCBI taxonomy): Eukaryota > Metazoa > Chordata > Aves > Columbiformes > Columbidae > Streptopelia > Streptopelia decaocto. The sequence goes on from NC_138655.1 coordinate 99,587,249, forward strand.
ACAAGAATGTGACAGCACACTGTCATTCTAGTCAGTGCCTCCCTCCTTTTGAGTCTCTTAGCTTTTGTTCTTTTCCATAGAGGCAGATAACCAAAACACCAAAGCATTTGTTTTGAAAACCAAGTGGGAAAATATGTTTATTTTAATCTAGTGCTATTATAAAATACATAATAGAAAATAGAGCTAAAGTCCACATGGCACAAGGCAGAACAATATGGGCCTAGAGCATTCCTCACTCCTCTGTCATCTCATGAGAATTTATCAAGGCTATTCTTAAAAGACCAAGACAAAAATTTCATACTAACCTAAACCTCACAGCACTGAACCTGTTGTTTCATTTCTGTCTATGTATGCAAAGGTTTTTTTATATACATAAAGATTGCTGACAGTCTTCCCTCTGCTTTTTTTTTCCAAAAACAAACAAAACAAGCCAAAAGCTTTCCATCGTTTCTCAAAGTACATATTTCCCAGCAATTGAGACAATTGTGTTGCAAACTAGTTTGTCTAGTCTGATTTTGTCTTGTCTGTGCATGTCTTTTGTGCATTTCTCAAAACCACATCTGTGATACAAGGTAAGGGGTTTTTTCTCAGTTCTAAGAAGAATGAAGGAACTACTCCACATCTAGTTTTTTAGAAGCCAGTATTACATTTGTTTTTCTGCAACTATATGACATTGATGAGTTACATTCAGTTTCTTATCTTTCCCTGAGCCCACAGATTCTTTTGCCAGAGCTACTCATTAACAAGTCCTTGTCCATTCTGTAATTTCTGCTGGTTATCCCAAAAGGCATTACTTCCCTTGCAGCCGTTTTGAACTACATCCTTTTATTTTATTGCCATCTAATTTTGCAAAACCAATTTTGAATTCTAACTCCATTCTCCACTGTGCTTAAGAATGTCTAGGAGACTTATTTTAGTTCCATATTTAACAACTACTTTTCATAGCGGCAGCCATTATAGAGGCACTGGTTATCACATGAAATACAGTAGCAACTGATGCTATATGCAGGTGAAATACAGTATCACATGTCCATCACAGACAGGAAGTCCTCTTCCACTTGCATTTTGAAGGAGCTGCAGTGCTAATCTGTTTGTTTGTTGTGGTAATTTGTGCAGAGTTCAATGGGATCTTTAGGTGACACAAATGAAAGGTAGGATTAGAGTCTAGGCTACTGCCAGAGTGAGTCATGTAGGAGCAGACCTCTAGTCAGATCTTTCACGACCTGCAAAACCTAGGCTTTGAAAATTTAGGTATCTACTCTCCCTTCTCATCCCAAACCAGAGAATTTACCTGTTTACTGAAGTAATTATCCTTGTACTTTGATGTCTGTGTCCTGTAGTTATAGTATTTACTGTAGATGTCAGTTATCTTGAGGGAAAAAAATAAAAAGCAAGGGTATCTAAGTTAATTATGAGCAGCTAATTTATTTGACCAGATATGCTGCACACCGTTATGTTATCATTGTGTGCAAATCCAGGCTATTAAATATTCATTACTTCTAACAATTTACAGTGTGTTAAGCTTCATATTTCAGTATAACTCATCAATTGAATACCAAGAACTTGCTTACTTCAAGCTACAAACACAATTTATTTAAGTAGATACAATCATGAGGATTCATTAATAGAGTAAGAGTTTCTGAACATACAAAAATAAATAGTAGCTGTTTCATGCAGGTAGCAACCAATGTGGAAATATTGATGACTTTGTAAGGCAGTGTCTTAAGCTGAAATTCCATTATTTTTTAAATAACAGGGTCAAATTATTTCCTGATTCCACTGAATGGAGCAAACTGTGTATCTCTGAATGTGGCAGAATTTGACTCCATTTGATGAAGCAATTTATATAAACACAGATTCTTTAGTACTGGTCCAATATCATCATGGTAAACATCTCACTGGCACTTTTTATAGTCAGAAGAAATTAATACTGTCAAGAACTAGTGCATGTATTGATATGCCCAATATACAACATAAACATAGGTTTGAACAAAGTGCAGTATGAGAGTTTGTCACAGCTAGGAGTTTCCATTTGCTGATAAGTTCTTAAAATAAACATGAGACAAGAAGCATGATTTTAATGTGACTTCTAATGTATTTTTTCTGGATGCACTGCTAAACATAGCAATTGGAGTTAATAGGTAACTCATACCCATCCCCTCTAGTGCTAATTATCAATGGAAGAAAGAAAATAACTAATTTAGGCTAGTGTATTCATCTTACTAACCATTACTAGTAGAACAAAGATGCTGTATTCAAATAATTTTATGAAAAAATCTGATGCCACGCTCACTCCTATGTTTTCTAAATACAAAGAAATATTGTATATATGAATAGAAACACTATGTAAATAGTGAAAATTAACATTATGTAAATCATAGTATTGTAATGATAAATGTTGATTACTTGATCCTATAAAATAGCAGTAGCAATGCCTTAGAAGCTATAGGAACAAAACGTTGCAAATAAATAACTGAATCAGTTGCAATAGGATAGATTTTAAGGTGAGACCTGGGTATGAGCTATTAATTAAGATAAACTCCAATTACCAGCGGCGATTCTTGTTTTGCCTACAGGAACAAACTGGAAGTAATCCAAAACTGTGTTCTATGACCTCTGCGTATACGTTACACAGTAATTACACCCTTACCTAAGTATGAACTTAGCAGCTACAAATACCATAGCAACTCTACAATTATTTCAAATGAAGGAATCCTCAATAAATTCAGAGCTTTCAAGCAGGCTCTTAAACCATATGCTAATTCAGTAACTTCACTTCTAAAAAAGATAAATCCTTCATAGCTCAGTATCTCTGCATCACATTTCAGTGAAGCTGGTAAGGCTAAACATCAAACAGAAATAAGATTAACTGGTATTAACTTATTCAGACTAGCCATTGTGTGCTCTTCCCTCAGGTGGATTTTCTCTTTGGAACATTTTGATGATGTTACGTGAAGCAACAAAGGTTTAGCTGTTCCACCCCAATAACATCATATACTTTAATGAAACCTACAGAAAAGCAGGCTTTAGGTTAACAGGAAAATGTAAGCATAGAAAGCTGAAAAGGAAAATGGGAGGACGAATAATATTCTCTAGTAAGATTTATTACTATTCCAAATGTTAGGATCAGGTTAAAAAAATCTCTTCACGATCTCTGATATGACAGCTTTTGAAGTACATCTCATTTTAGCTTACCTGATGTAGTTCACTGTCAGTTCAGTTTTGTGGGTCTTTTGTTTTTCCATTAGAAACATAGGGTCTAGGATGGAAAACAGTCTTTGAGTCATCACCTCCAGTCATTTGCCATGGCTAACAGCTCTGTTACATAAAAAAACTATATAGCTCCCTCTCAAAATCAGTTTGATTTCTTTATGGCATTGGCTTAGCTAGAAATAATGCTACTTCTCTTATGGTTAGAATCTCCTTTTTTATTTCCAGGCTGTATTTATTTATAGGCATTCTACATCCCATAACTATTTTGTGACCTGACTGTACTTTTGCTTAGATAAATCTTCTCCCTTTTTTGTGTTGACCAATACAAAATATTTATAGATGACAGTTTGTATCTTTTCAACCTCCTTATTAATAGGTGCAACATCTTTTAGTTTATGTAGATTGTGCTTCTTATGACAATGCCATTTGTAGCTTATCTGCACTTTTTCAGTTTTAATTCTTTTTCCTGAGCAGGAAAAAAATCACAGTTTTAAGCATTATTCCAGATGAGGTTTTATCGAAGCTTTCTTGCTTTATGTTAACCTTTCTCCATCTCAAATTGATAGACCTCTACTAATATGTTTTAAAGTAATATTTTTTTTTTGCAAACACATTATGAGTAGCTTATATCCAGGACATCTGGAAAATGAAGTTTAATCCTGTGTTGCTGAAAATCACCTAATTTTGACTATTCAGTTCCTGCCTCCCTGGCTTTTTCTGCATAATCTTGTTTGAGATTGACAACATTTTGCTCTCTGCAGACTTGATTAGTACAATCTCAGTATTTTCTCTATGTCACACATGAAAACATTAAATAAATTCAGCCCCAAGATCAATTCTTGCTTCTACCAGGGAAACCCTTCTTTTCATAGTTGTCCATTTAGAACAACTTCTGGTAGACTTTCCTGCAACCAGTTCTTCAGCTATTTTACATTTCTTGTGCTTCCCAACTTCTCCAGCTCTATTGTTATTTTCTGATGTAGTTCTGCATTTTTTATTTTTTTTCTTTTAAAAGCTCAGAAAGGTTCACTAGGTTCCACCCTGTAAAATACGACTTCTTTATCACAAAGGTTAGTTTGCGAAATTCTGTCTGATGAATTAGTGGTTTATTTTATTCTGTTCTAATTTGTTTTTAAATCCAAAGTTTAACTCACTATTCCTGAAAATTTCTTAGAATTGCACACTTTCTGACAGTAAGTATCTCAGAACCAACACTGCAAAGCACTCCTCCAGCCAAAGAACAACATAAACAAAAACCTAGAATAATATCTTTCTTCTTTAAACCTTTCTCTAATTTCTTTCCCATGAAACATAATTGACCTTATCTATTCCATTAATTCTTTATTTTTGCAAGACAGGCCACAATGTTGTTGATGTGCAATGTTAATACAACTCTTCTTTGTATCTTTCTTGAACAAAGTATGCCCTTGCATATCCCTGTACCAGCTATGTCTGCTAATCTATTATGCACGCATTACTTGTATTATAACATTTCAGGTTCTGAAAAATTGTTCTAATTTCTCTGTAATGGTGCCTTTTTTCTTCTTTTTTTTTTCTTTTTTTTTTTTTATAGTGCCCTACAAAATCTGATTGACCTATTGAAATATAAAAGATAATTTGTCAGAAATAACAATAATAAAAAACACAATTTGGAAGTAAATTCATATTAACACATATAATTTCTTACCACAGCCTTCATCTGAGATCGAAAACAATGAGTTTCTGCAATCTACTGTTTTCAAAAGGTATAAAATTTTATACAGCATCAGGTGACTATTTTTGGCAGATTTAGTAACTGCTCTGTCAAACCAAGCTTCCCACTCAGTCTTAGAATTCATCAGTATTTTCTCTTCCATCTCCCAGAAATTCCTGGCAGAAGCAAACCCTAGACCCGTTGCTATGACTCAGTGCTGATCCATAACTCTGAAAGATTTCCCACGACAGTCTACCAATGAAAATACGTCAAAACTTGGCTGTGTTGTCCATAAAGTAAGGTCAGAAATGACAGCAAAAGAATAAACATTTTAATATACCTACTATTTACTATACTTGAACGATATTATATCTTGACTGGAGAGAACATTTTAATTAAAAGCCAGTATTATTATTATGTCCTCCAGCTTAACATAGCTAATTGTTACAGAAACTATGAGCACATATAGAACATTATGAAAAAGTTCTGTCTATTATTCTCGTCACTGTTTGTTTCAACTGTGTAATAATGCTTGGAGAGAGAACCATGTCAGAATAGTCTTATTTCATTAAAGTACTTAAGTTTTTGGTGGTTGATGAAATCTATTTTCTTTATATTAAAAATTTTAAATTGGTCAGCAAGCCTGGCCATAGCCATGCTTTCTAATCTACACCAATAATCACAATCATTAGTATCTAGCACTTCATGAATATCCCTTTAAGATACTATTTGATATACCATATAGTCTTTTGGGAAACAATCAGGATACTTCTGCTTCAAAAACAGCTAAATGTATTACAATAAATTTGCTTTCTCTGGGATGCTGAATTGGAAACCTACGAGATCTTGAATAAGAAAACTGATACCACTGCTTATCTGTCCAAAAGCTAGTGGTGTTAGGAAGCCCAGTAATTGAAAAATGGATAGCACTGATATTTGAACCTTTTTATATAACCTTTGAAGTGTAAGCCTTTTGGGGAATAAATTGCTTTTTGTAACAAGAACAATGTCAGATCCCGTATTTAGAAACCATGTACTTAATTCATTTTCAGACAGGGAAACTCATGTTGTTTTGTTGGGAAAAACATTGCAAAATGGATTAAGCTTCACCCTGGAGAGATGATAACCTAATATAAATAACTGCAGGCTGATCTTTATTAGTTACTGAACAAATATTGCCAAATAAGACAGGCGACCTTCAATGATGATTGATCTAGGATAAGTCATCAACAGCCTTGTCTCCAGAGAGTAACTTTGGGGCATTTTGGAATTGTACTGCTCTTATTTCAGGGTTGGCACTAACACTGAGTAAGAATAAGTACATCTTCTTTAATAGCAAGGTCTAAAGCTAAAATGATGGCAGAGTAATGACAACTTATTCTACGGTGGGCAGCTTCTAAGCATTTGCTAAACTAATCAAAGAGGATTGGGTCTTTGCTGAAGACCTGAATCAGCCACAGCTTCCCATGTTCACAGGAGACAGTCCAAACCGTGCTTTTTAGAACCACTGTATGAACCACTTTTTTTTTTTTTTTTAAACTGACACTAGACAAATGAAGTACTATTATTATCTAGATGTCTACATATCCCAGTGCACCAGAACTGGCATCACTAAAATAGGATTGATTCATTTTGTAACTATCCTTTCCTCAGATTTTTGCTATTCTTTGCTTATATTTTCCTTTTTACCCAGGAAGTAAAACTTTGGAGGTCTGAAAGTCAAGCCTCAGATATAATTGTAGCTGTATTGACTTGAAAAGCTATTGTGTTCCAGTGAGGATCTTTAAGAAGTCTCATTTACAGTCTTTAATTATACAAAGTGTTTCAAAAAGATGGACCAAATTTCAAAGCAGTACAGGGTGTTTCAAAATGATGGACCCAATTTGAAATCACTATATCTCCACAACAACAAACTGTCCGTGAATGAAACTCTTACCACTTGAAAGGGCAGGGCATAGACTTTCAAATTATTACTGCTAGATACCTCTCCCAGAGTTTGTAAATTTTTGTGTAATTGTAACATGGTACTATTGTGAAATATATTGCTTTGAAATAGGATCCATCTTTTTGAAACACTCTGTATTTGCTGGTATAATATTAACTAATAAAAATATTTATACTTTGAAGAAGTAACACAAAACACTACTGTAGAACTCTTACTAAAGAGCTATAATGGTTGTGTATGGAGATGACTGAAAAAAATGAAAAGAATAAACATCTACCAGTGGAATCATGGAACTCATACTGTGCTAACATACAAAGATTCAAATCAAAACAACAAATCTTGAGTATTAGCTACACAAAGACAGAGACTACTGGGTTATTGGTTTTACCACACGAGGACCTTCAATATTTGCACAAATACACTATGTATAACTTACCTGTGCAAAAGACATTTTGAAACTTGATGGTTCCTGGTCAGCTGACAGCTAGACAACCTTCAATAGACTGTGCTTTTCTATATACCAAGGATTAATTTAAAGGCAGAGAGTCATATTCTTAGGAATCCTTGCTTATGGGACTGAGATTTGATAGTCAGAAGAAGGAAAAAATAGAATTTTTAGCTCTAATGATAAAGTACCTCTGTATAACAATAACACACCTCTGCATTGTTGAAGTACTCTTCACTGGCATGGCACTAGGCATATTCGCAGTTTTCATGCAGCTGGACAGTAGGAGCAAAAAAATCAATTTCCACAAAGTAGTACTAGGAGCCTTCATGCTGTCTTCTAATCTGAATGCTTTGATTTTGTTTCAGTGAGTAACGAGCAATTTCAGTTCCTTCTGGCATTAACACTTCAGGGCTTATTTCATTCCATCGGTTATCCTCTTAAAATTTCTCTACCTTGCTTAGGTGATATAACTATTTGCCTGTGGGTTTTTTTTTCTCCTTTATGAAAGAACTATTTTTCCTTTTAGATTGAAAAAGTGACAGACCAAGGCTTTATTTGTCATTGTTTTAAAAATCTGAGTGCGTAAGGACCTTCGGTAATGTTTCTCTCATGTAATGCATTAATTATCCACTGAAGATGGAACACTAGATAGACAAGACTCTTTGCCTGGTAGTATTAAAGAAAATATTTCCAGTAGAAGTTATTACTTTTAATGTAAAAAATGTAAAAAAAACCCTAGCAATTACGAATTCTGCAGTAAATAGCTTAATAATACCTCTTCCAGTGCCAAATTAATGCCTGGTGTTATTCCTCCAACTAATTTATAAACTTCTACATGACAACTGTGACAAAAACTATTTTATAAGCTAAAGAAGCAGTTCAGGGGTTTTGCATATCTTTCTGATATACTCATTTAGCAAGAGACCTTTAAAATCTCTAAATCTGTTTACATAATTTCTTTCCCATCCAGTATTTTATCAGTATTCCTTTATATATATTGAGCCCATAGATTTTGATTAGTATCCTTTTTTCCTTCTACATGCAATGTTTCATATACCATGTTGTCTTTTGTGTACTAGTACCACCAGTGCTCGTCTACATTTTCTGCGTGTTTTAGACGTGAGTGGATCATACAAATGCCCCTCTGTGTTTTCTTGCTTCTTGAAGAACTGTTATAGTGAAGTTAGTGAAAAAGGTCAGGGTGATTATTTAGTGGGAAAAATCGAATCTGCTGGAACTTTATTGCCTTCCTCTAAGAAATCTGACTTATTTATGACATAAGGCATTTTAGGGCATCTAATAGGACATATTCTTTTTTTATGATACTTCTGCCTTTGCGTAAAATTGTGCTATAAATGATATTGACAGTGTCATACAGTACTACTGTATTGTTTTTAAGTTGCATTGTTTCAGCAATTTATGGTCAAACAAACCAAAGTTGTGACTTTCTGCCCTACTTGCAAAGTGGCAGGGACTTGTCTTATATTTTTCAATATATTTTAGAGAAACATTTAGGAGAGGCAAGCTTAGTATAGCTGGGAGAAAAGTGCATTCTTTCTTCTGTAATATAGACAGCCATATAACTCTATAGGATAATCTTATGATTGGGATACACTACCCCAAAGAGTTGTCTGGCAAGTGCAATAAACTAGACACACTTCTCAAAAAAGAGAGATGAGAACATCTGAATTGTCTACTCTGTAAGAGATTATAAAGTAGAGGATGGCTCTCTGACCCCAAAAGAAATAATCAGGTAACAGCTACTTGGAGATTACTGGAAAGGATAATTCATAGTGCCTCTGGAGGCAGTAATGAGATAAAAGTGTCCTTCAAGGCCCTGTTGGTCAGAACTATCTTCAGAGTCTCTCTTCAAGCAGAATTTTTTTAACTTGTTATACTGGAATTCATAAAGATGCTTTTCTCTGCATCACTCAAAACCAGACAAGACAGCTTTCTCCCTTGACATTTGCATCCATCAAACTTCGCCAAACACCTTTCATTGTACAACTCCAGGTTTTTAACCCCCATAACATTAGATCCTTGAGCAAACTGTCCAGAGGTTTTGTAAGTTCTCTTGTACCCTTGATGATTAACGCTGATCAATACAACACACTTTCTCTTAAGTTACAGTTCATCATACTGCTGAATGTCCTGTACCTCCATATCTGGGGGAAAAAAAAAAAAAAAAAAAAAGAATCACAGAATGTTAGGGATTGGAAGGGTCCTCCGCCAAGTTTTACAAAACGGAGGAAATATTTCATGCCTAAACAGGACCATGCAGGTTACTCAGAGCATAACTGAGTGATATTGTTTAAGCACTCCTCAGGGTTGATTGCTTAGACAATTATTTTTCATATGCTGGTCTTCTGGTTAAATCCAGTGACTCCACCATCATGGGTCAAGATAAACAGATTTTCAAAGGCAATGCATTTTTGCATAAGTAAGAATAAGAATTTAAGTGGCTAGGCTTCTTTCAGTTTTTTAAGTGACTGAAAATACATTACACATTCTATGTTTACTGCTATTCAATATCTTCCAGATAAATTAGTTATGTTCAACCTATGAGCAGTTTGTGACTTTTCAACTGACAAGCTCACAGAGAGAGTTTGTGATCCAAACACTAAGCTGGGGTTTTGCTGGGTTTTTTTTGTTGGTTTTGTTTGTTTGTTGTGGTTTTTTTTGTTTAGTTGGGGTTTTTTGTGTTTGTTTGTTTACATAGAATAACTGATGCTCACTTTTTTGCAAATCAGACAGCCTTTGGCTATGCAAAGGCTCACTGGGACAACTGTAGCCCTTGCAGTAGCCACCTTGGGTGCATTCTGTGCACAACGTGATGAGGAAGATACTACACTATTTAGCAATTTGTTCATTTGTATATCACCACTACAGCTATATTCAGCCCCATATCCTTTCATTTTTAGTGACGCTGCACTGGATTATACAGACCTTAATTGTTTAAAAACTTCCTTCTGGCTGATGTTATTATAAGTGGAATCAAAAAGCCCAACCACTATCTTTTTAGCACTACATTTTTAGGTTTGTTTTAACAAGTACTAAAGAGAGCTGTGGCTTCAGGAACAGTTGAGAAAAATGTGCAAGATAATTCTGCTAGATACAAAAGCTATTTTGAAGACATTGTACGAAAAAAAAGCTATCACTTGTGTGCAGAAAAGACAGTGTGCTGAGCTCTGTCTCCTATAGCCATTTCCAAGATAGTACAGCTTGAGTTTGGATTCTGAAAATTACCACACACTGTAAAGTTACAAGAGAATGGGTATTTGCAGCATCTCAAAGAAGCTCATATCCTGATGGGATTACACCCTACAAGTTAGCCATGCTATGTCGGACATGGGTTACTATATAGGCTTCTAACCTGAACAATATGGCTTTCCTGTAAAAATGCTGGTTTCATAATTCCATATTTTTTAACAGGGAAGAGGCTGAGTTATTTATTATTAAAAGGTAGTTTCTCTGCACACTAAGCTTAATTGACTCAGTACTCATTATTATAACTGGATTATCATTGGCTCAATGATAATTTTTGAAGGGGTAGCTTGATCATCTTTTCAAGCCATTAAACACTCTGGGCATCAGCCTCTTAACAGTAATTCTGACATGTTTATCTCAGCGGGTTTGTAATTCTTCTTTGTTCAGGGTTTGTGATCTGTATATACAGTAGATTTGAAGAAACAAACAACAAAACATATCACCTTCTAAAGGAAGAAATAGAGAAAGGAAGACAGACTACTCCATCACAAGATAATCCTCAGTGACTAACAAATAAAATATTCCCCTTAAAAAGCAATTATGCTTTTGTCCATTAAGTCTAGACACCTGGAGTAAATATTTCTTTCAATTTTTCAGGCAAGTTATTACATTTATTTTTAAAGGTTAGATAAGACTGTTCCTCTTGTCTACCCTTTGTGTAATTAACCTCAGTTTACTTCCAAACTTGATTTTTAAAGAAAATCTTAGGCAGCCCACATAATGAAAAACACTAATAAATAAAGGCACTCTTTTCATTGCATCTTTAGGTGAACACACTAAAACATCAGATTTATAGTTTCCCACCAAATTCTGTGAATAAGTTTTAAAATTCTGAATTATAATTACCTATTAATGCTTCTGGACCGCGGAAACCTATTGAATTGCCCTCGGCTCCTTTTGCCTTTTTTTTTTTTTTTTCAAGATTCCATACACTTTTTCCTCTACAAGCAGCTGAACAATAGCTGAAGTGTGATCATTTACGCCTAAGCCCACCAGGATAAATTCACGGTGCACTTCTTCCCCCCACACCCGCCCTCTCTGAAGAGATGGGCTAGAGTGATCGCACCTCCTTGTCTCCACCAACGGAACGATAAGGAAGGAAAATTTCGCGAGGCAGCGAGAAGTATTTCTTCCAGAGCTTAACTCACTGCCCCCGGCCCTTCCCATTCCCTCTCAACCCAAGGAAAAAGTTCAACTTTTCTTCCCGGCGGTGCCTCCCTCGGCGGTGCCCGGGGCCGGGGGCGGCCCGGCCGGCACAGCCCAGGCCGGCGCTGAGGAACGGCAGCCCGGCGCTCCAGCGCTGCGCCGAGCCGAGCAGCGCCAAGCCAGCAGTGGCATAATCTACTAATAGCTTCTTTTCATTTCAGCCCTCCCTGAGAGACTCAGTGGCAGATTGTAGACTCAATTACTCTCATGTCAGGTGATTATCCTAGGTCTTAATGTAATCTTCCATTCACACATACCATATTTCAATTACGGCAGCTATGAAACAAGCTGTGTATTCAAATCACCAATCACCTTATCACTGCTGAACAATGTCAACTGTAAAAAACGCCAGCTGAAGGCAATTACACATGTGTTGAGAACCGATTATGATTACTCTCTGTGGTATTTGTGATGAGCTGGGGAATGTTCTGAAAATTTAATTTAATGACAATATGCTTGCTGTACAATCCATAATACCTCCTGAATCCAGCATGGGGCTATTAAAACTGATAGGAGCATATTATCACCGAACTGAAAAGCTGGGTTGGGATGTTTGCTGGATGTCTCTACAGGGAATGATAGGTAATTTCTCCACATATTTCTAACGGCTGAGGCAGACAGCTTCCAGTTCCAGCTGCACTCTGAAGGTGGTCCCTTCCCCTCCCTCCTTCCCAGAGCTGAGATAAGGTGTTTTACTCTAGCCATCGCACAGGGACGGGGAACTGAAGAGAGGAAGGGGGGTCAGGGAAGGGTGCAGGGCCGAGGGCAGGGCCAGGCTGTTGTCTCAAAGACTCCCAGGCACAGCGCCGTTTCCCCTGGGGTGGGCTCTCCTGACCTCGTAAAATCCTTTCGCAGATTGTTTTGGTTTGTTTTAATTTCTTACCCGCGTTTTGATACCCTCTCCTCTGCGGGGACTTGATAGAGCCAAGGAGGTTTGACCGGGGGAGGAGGAATTGCCCGTTTCTAGATGGACGAGGCTCAAGGACTGCTGATAGCGTCCGCCTCGCCGGTTCCGTGAGGGGAGCGGTAGCCCCCGCCCCGCCCTGCGGGGTCGCCTGTTGCCAGGCAACAACCCCGGCCGGCACGGCCTACCCCGATTTACCCAGCCAGGGCCAGCGCTTGCCTCCGGGAAGTCAGGGAAGCGTTTGTCCCAGAGTACTCCAAGTGTGTATATGCACCTAATGAAGATGAAATTCCAGTTGCCGCGTGGCTCCATGGCCTGTCTGTCAATGATCTTGCTTCCAACAGGTAGCCGGCCTGGCGGGCACCGGCCTCCTCCAGGCACAACCCGGGCAGCACTCCTGCCAGGATGAGGAGGAAACACGTAGTTGTGTGTGAAGAGGGTGTCGGGGCATGGGACCCGTGCGCAGTGCTCATGCTATTTATTGATCTGAATTGTTGGGATTCTAGGTTAGACTTGAATTCATTTCAGAAAGATAAAAATCCCTGCTGCCTGGATAAAACACAAGGGTCTCCTGCTCTATGAAGACAGCGGCTGATAACGCTGTGCTGAGGACTACTGTGAGCTCCGTGGCTCGGGGGTGTTATCTAGCCCTCTTTCAAGGGCTGTGTTACAAACTCATGAGCCTTCAAATAAAACAAATAATCTCCAGTCTAAATCAAAAATCCCGTTCAACCTGAAGCACATGATGCCATTTACCTACATGTAAGAAAAAATAGTTTTTAATGAGTATATGTGGAAGATATTTATCTGCACTCACATTTTATATACAGAGCATTTATTTTTGTAAACTGGTTTATTTTTTCAACAGAACAGCCTACTGTGGTAATTTGCCCTTCATTGTATACACTAATTTTATTGTGGATTTTTTACTCTGAAAGTGTTTAAGTGGAATTCTGTGGCACATGTGCTCTTTTAGCCTGGAAATCAAATAGTTCTCAGTCCCAAATATGTATGTTGTAGGAATGAGGGTTACTTGTTTTGTGTATGTGCATGGTTTTTTGTTGTTGTTTGGTTTGTTTTTTTTGTTGTGTGGTGTTTGTTGTTTTTTTTTTAAGTTGCTGTTCCACACAGTGCCAAGTATTCTGTCTCAACTCTCTTTTGCCTATGTCAGCTATACAGTCACTGGGATAAAAACATCTGACCAGATGTGGCAATGAGAAGATAACGGTAATCCATGACCTGTAGTACTGCTTTTTCTTTTGGGTACACCTACCTGTGTGTCTGAATATCACAGGCATGTAAAATGTAAGGCCAGAAAACAAATAAATAAGGTTGATAAAAATTAAATAAATTAGAAAAGTCAGAGTGAACAACTAGAAACACTTAAACAGTATACTTATTTTTCAGAATAGATTCAATTATCTTCTGTTGATAGAAAGGTTTTAACAGTATAATTAATTTTTCAAAAAGCCAATTCTAAAAAAGAAATAAAGTATAAGTAGTGCTGATGAAGAAAAGAGTAAATCACAGGAGAAAAATATTCTAACAAAATAAGCAAAGGTTTAGGAGACTTAACTCCCACCATTTTTGGGGTACATGAAAGGAAACTGTACTATGCACTACAGTCAATTTCTTGTTTTGCAGTATTTGCATGATATTCATGTATGACAATCACATGCAGTGATTAGTAGTATTCTATTAACAGTAGTAATAATTATGACAATATTAACACCAATGATAGTAGTAACAAAGAATATGGCAAAAACAGAACAGAAACAAATGGAGCAAATTAATAAGGAGCCTTTAGTCTAAGATGCAAAACAGCTGTTTCTCTAAAGGAATGAAATGGTGCATCTTCATTTTTGATTAGTCTACAGCTAAGGAATCACTGACCTGTGGGCAGTCTGAATCTGAATTCCAGCTAGAAGCAGAGAGTTCAGGGCACCTCTGCTCTTTGCCACAGGTATACAGAATTCACAACAGCACATGCATTTGGCACTCACAAGGAAAGCTTTCTTTTTACATGTAGTAGAAAGGCAGCATGCAAGCTGATTTGTGACATTACTCTTCATACCTCAAAATGAAGAGAAAACCAAGAAATAAAGAAAAAAGCCCTCAAGTATCCTCTTGGTCATGAAAGTTGATATTGTTACTGGCATGTTTCTTGCATGAAGGGAACAATATTCTATAAATTAAAGGAGGTACAGTACAATGGCATAGATCCAAACTTTTTTGCAATTACTGGATTACTGTCTCGCTTGCATTTCACAAAGAGAACAGCATCCCAGTGTCTATATTATGGTGAAATTCAAGATTTTTTTGTTTGTTTCTTAATTTGGTTGCGCATTTTCTGATTTTTTTTTCCAGGAAAGCTGTTGAAACTCCGTAAGGAAATGTTTCCATCCACCTTACACATATTGTCTATCCATATATTTACTATAATCACAAGTAGGCACACACTAATGATAGAATCACAGCAAGAAATAACTAAAAAATTACTGTTCTGCCCAAAATCTGTCATTTGGGGCAGCTGAAATTTCCCCTTAAATTGAAGGAAGCATCAGCTGAGCAAAGATGCCATGACAGAGATCATTCAGGTTAACATTTTTTTTGTTGCTTCGGTGGGTAAGCCTTTGTTATTTAGAATTTTTTTTTTTTAATCTTTCTAAACATATTTTAAGAAATGCTTTGAGAGTCTACAAGTAAAATGTTATTAGGTAAATATCCAACACAATGAAGGGCTTTATTGATTTTTCAGCAAAATCAAGCTACCGTACTTATATTAAAAATCAATTTTATCACCTGAGTTCAGGCATGCTGGACTTCAAACAAAGGAAGAAAGAGGACAATCCTTCATAACCTCCTCTATGACCCTAAACAACCAGAAAATAAAAATGCTAACCCATTTTGGTAGCTGAATTACATTTCTTGTTTCTCTCTTTGATCCTTCTTAATGTATAATTCTCTGCCAAAAAAAGTAAGCTATCTGATTACAAATTGTGCTAATTTTATTGCCCAAGGCAGTTGTTAATTTTTGCCTTAGGTCAGACAGGATGGAGCCCTAAAGAACCAAGAGCTTCTTAATTGCATGGCATACCACTAGCTGTTGCCACATCTCAGAGGAGTTATTGCACCTTGCAGATAATGCCCTTTTCCCC
The DNA here is from genome assembly GCF_964273445.1 of Streptopelia decaocto. Classification (NCBI taxonomy): domain Eukaryota; kingdom Metazoa; phylum Chordata; class Aves; order Columbiformes; family Columbidae; genus Streptopelia; species Streptopelia decaocto. Next base: position 99,603,083 of record NC_138655.1, read on the forward strand.
TGCAAGCCATGAAATAGCTTCTCCCTACATCACTGTATTAATTAGATTTCAAGAGTGTTTCAAAAATTATAGCTGAAGCTGCAGTTCAGATATTTCAGAAATTATTAGAAAGATTGTCTGTTGTGTTTTGCTGTTGTTCTTTTTTTTACAAAAAGAGGAGGAACTAACCTTGAAGACTCTCTTTTATGTTTTTTTTTCTTTTCTTTTTTTTTTTTTTTTTAAGGATAGGGTGGGGAGAGAGGCCCACCCTATAAACCTTGTCACATTAAAATAATATATAAGTTTTGATAGAATTCCAGGTTAAGTTTGTCAACTCTGACATTGTAAAAAGTGAATGAATTGGCACGGCCTGTAGAAATCTCAGGAAACATTTGAAATTTCTTCAGCTGGCTGTATATCAAGCATACAGTGAAAAAAGGAAATAGAAGGAAAGTAGAAAAGAAGGGCAAAAGGCGAAATGGTTTGTGCCCATTTAAGAAAAAATCAATAATAGCATAAAATTGATTTAGGGCTTGTCATAAAACATAAGTAAGTGCTGGAAAATAGAGAAAATTGAGTCTCAATTTAATCTGCACAAAAGCCACACTGTACTGATGAAGTGATCTGAGGAGAGAGCTACATAAAACCTAAAGACAGATACTTAATTGTCATATTAAAGACTCTCTTTTCTGCCTGCTGGAGTCCAGGGGTAGGACCCATTAATCATGTGGATAAGGGGCATTGAAATCAAATCTCAATTAAAATCTGTTCAATAATGTCTTTAATATGTTTTTCAAGCATTAATTTTTCCCATTGATTCTACAGCTCATAAATCAGATATGTTGCAGTGCATGTAATAGTTTATGGAGGAGAGGATTATGGTTTTATGAAGTTAATGCAGCAGAACCATTTAATTTACGCAGGCTAAAGTTTTATGTCTGTTGATCATTTCTGTTGTTTTCTGTGGGTAAAAATTCTTTGGGATATAAACGTAAAACATTTTTTTCCATTTTTCTATATATGTGTGTCTGTCTACAAACATACCCAAAATATTAATGTATACCTGTGCCCTGGCTTACATGGCCCTATTTGCAATGATGGTTTCTGAAGAGGATACAGCTTTTTCTTTATTAAATGCTGGAGTTTTGGAGGGTAAAGATAACAATCTTTCAGCAAAAAGGACAACCACCTTTTGTATTTTATACTATGCAATGTCTGGTGAAACACTGACAATAGCATGGATATCAGCAACTCAACTTTTGGCTTTTAAATTAATCAAAGATAATGTCAAGCTGTGATCATGAGAAGTTTTGTATGAGATGTAAAATTTGTTTGTGACAGTTTTAGTGTGGAAAAGGTCTTAGTCTTTTTACACTCTGAGAACCTTTGCTAAATTCTCAGTTCAGCAACAATATTCTTCACCCACATTTCCTGGCAGTTCCAATTGGCTATATCCTTCATTTCCTGTCATAAGGTCTCATGTGGGTGTTGGTGTATACGGTTTCAAAGCTGACAAGTTCTGCCTAAGACTCAGCTGCATTTTGCTGTTTGGGTGAATATTGTTTCAAGACCAAATCTACTCTTACTGAAACAAAAATCAAAACTCATTTTTATTTCAGTGATGCAGTATTTACACCACAGTTCATAAACAGTTCATCAGAATGCTTGACATGCAAGCAGTCCAATGTATTTTCATCTTGAAGAAATATGTGGTCCAACTTCTTATAAGCTTTGTGAACAGTCTTGGTAAGTAGCTTATTCCAGCTAGCTGAGGCTGGCTGAAAGGTTCACAAGAGCTAAAACAGCTAAATTCCTGACATCTGGAAGCTGGCTTTGCTGAACATATGCCCAGAACTAGTGAAGGCTAGGACCACTGGTGAGGACTAGTAGGTGTCACTAGGGACCATCTTTTGGCCTTACCAGGCCTTTGCTTGTCTTAGCGGGGACAGTGAGAGGGACAGTTACCTCACCAACACAGTCCTAAATTACTCATACTAACAATTTCTCTGGCTGATCAACTAGGTTCAAAACTTCTGATCAAACAAACATCAAGCAAACGTTCATAATTTTGTAAGACGTGGTCATATTTAATGCATTTATAACTTCTTCAATGTTATGATTCCTTTTTAAGTACACTTTTCATTTCAAATACTGGGCTAGTGATGTCTGTGTCATGTATTTAATCTCACTCATCACAAGCCCCACTTCTGAACTGTCACACAAATTGTGGCTAAAGATCCTGTGAGTTTCAGTGAGTTTTGACTTAAGACTGTTAGTTCAGAATAGTTAAGATGTTTGATGCAGATTTGGTGCAAGATGCAATTCACAGTGAGACAAAACTGGCATTAAATTATGTGCCTCCAACATTCTGAGTCAGGAACTCTGGATCACTTAGAGAGGCACCACAAAGACAACTATTAGCAATAAAGTTACCACATGGTCCAAAATAGTAATGGAATTGCATTGTAGTGACATTACTGTCTCCTGATGCCTCTTCCTGTCCTAAACCATTCCTGCACCAGGAGCTGTGAGGAGATGCAAAGTCATATAAAGCCTGTTGTCTGACACCCATTCGGGATCTCTCTCCATGTATAATGGCTAATAACCCAATAGTCAATTCATAGTTAATGACCTGGGAGCCATAGTGCAGGCAGTGTTGGGGACTACAGGCAACACATTGTTTAAAACAGAATTTATTTTAATAAAAAATTGTGTCTGTTTAGTGTGGTTACACAAACAAAGGAAACACACTAATGTTGAAAGATTAAGTAAAAAATAATGAGACAGAAAAAAAAATTGCGGACATGCTACTCCACTCTATCCTAATAATATATTTCTCTTATACAAATGTAGGAAAGAAGTCACTCCTAAATTACACAGTGGTTAGGCACACTTTTACTGCAGAAGACTGTACATGAGAAGACTTAATCATTGCTATTGTTAAATACATTCTTTGTTATTTTTATCAAATCAAAATTAAACAAGAAGAGGAGATGAGATACTAGTTTGCATTATAGCTTAAAGTTTTGACAGCAAGCTGTGTCAGAAAAGAGTGAAAACACGATGAAGGTTTTCCAACAAAACAAATTAATTGACACACAGTTCTTCTAGGGGAAATGCTTTTGGTTGATACTACCTATGTTACCCCTTCAGGTTTTCATAACATAATTGCTACAGGTTGTTTTTACAGGCAAACACTTTTTGATGTAGACACAATTATAATTTTAAAATATTGGCATTTTAGAGATTATGTACTTTGAGGGTTTTTTTGCTACAAAATGACAATGAAGTGAAAAGGCTAAAAAGAAGACTGTAAGTTTATCTCAATCATAAAAAGCTTCCACAGTTGCATCAGATAGGATAAAACATTTTTAAAGGGGATATAAACCCTCATGCTTCAGGTCACAAACAACAGAGAAGATTTAGAAATACACCTGAGCAGATTATTCTGCTAAGGTGTGCCATACTTTTTCCTGAAAAGTCTGGTGCTGGCTGTGAGCAGGATACTATATCTCTTGTGCACCAGAGTCCTATGGCGTATCAGTGTGGATGCTTGAAATTTTGAGTTCCCCTCACAGTTCAGGCAGTTTCCAATGTGTTTTGTCTGCCAAAATTTTCTGGCTAATCCTTCTAGTGGTTAATCCACTAGAAGATGCCTCTTCCAAGCTCACATCCTGTATTATCACTTGGTCTGTGGAGCTTAGCTGGGAAAGCCACTTCTTGAGACTTCAGCTGGGCTGCGGGGTGTGATAAAAATGGTACCACTGGTCTGCAGGCCACAGTTCTCCTGAGTGTAGAATGTCTCTTTTCCAGTTGCCTCAGTGCTGTTTTTAACACTAACCGCATGTAGAACTAAGAAGTAAAAAATATTTCCCTCATAATTCAAAGAACAGAAAAAAACCCACCTGTTAAAGTTCAAAGATGGGCTAAACAAAGCTATATTATATCTTAATATATCTTAGTATTATATTATATCTTCATTAAATTTTAACAGATTCTCTTTCCTCCAGCTAAAAAGCTGCCAGGGATCCTACACAGCCGGGAAGATTAGCGTAGGCTGAGTCACAGTTCAAGGTTCAGGATGTTCTCAGTTACTCTCCAAAATTCCATTTAGATCCATAACTTTGCCCTGGTAATTTCCAGCAATCCTAGAACTCAATTCTTAATTAAGATGTCAAACTTTAGCAGTTTTCCCAAAGGATTAGTGACTGTCCCCTGCTAATTTTGGAAATATTGATGTCTCTGGGGTATAGCTAGGTGAAACTGTCTCTTACTAGACAGTAAAAAATTAGTAATGAGTAGTGCATTAGTTAGGTAAATGCATTGTTTATGTGCTCTTTCAACTGTCAGGCCGAGATCAAGCTTCAGGATCTAGCTCTTTATGCATTAAAAATACAGTCCATGCAAACATATAAATGGATTCTGTACTAACATATTAAGGAGCACAATGGATGTAGACCATTTCTGATTGTTCACTGAAATTAAACTATAATCACACAATGTGGGGAAGTGGATTTGGGATAAGTGATTCTTAATCTGGTGTTGAAGGACAATCATGACAACAGGGTAGGTTTTTTTAATCAAGTTACACATGTCCAGAGACCATATTACATATTATTAAACAGAAATAATAGTTTCTATGTCAATACACACAATATAACAAATAAGGATAGTTCCTCTGTTTTATGTTTCACTATTTCTTCTTATACCAGTCCTTTTACCTTTCTTGCATCTGACATTTTCAAGAGGAAACAGAAGGTTTGCTGAAAGATCAGCATCTTTTGAGGAGTGTGGAAGGGTGTTATTTAAGGTGTTGTAGTGACTGGGATCAGGTATGTAGCTGGAAGAAGGTGGCTGAGACAGGAATGGTGGGGGACAAAGGTGAGGATAGAGCTAGAAATTGAGGGGAAAATAAGCAACTAAAGCTTATGTCATAGCAATCTTACTTATCTGTCCCAGCAGTGACCTCAGGACTTCTGAGCTGTGGTGATTCATTTGGTTATTCCCTCCTTCCCAGGCAGTGCTGCTGAACTCAGTGTGGCTGAACTCAGTCCAAGTTCTCCTGATAATCTGAGGTGAAAGCAGAATGGTCTGAAGGGCTTTTAGCCCCGACAAGCTTTTTTTTTCCTACTCTCTCATCAGCCCAGCTCCTTCCCCCTTTGCTAAACAGGAATGTCTTCAGCACTGTGTCTGGCTGTGTACCCAGCAATTCTCTGATGACAATCTCTTTGCTCCAATTTAAATCTACAGCTCCCTTAGAGAACTGCTGGTCACAGTAACTGAAGCAGAAAGGCAGGATAGTGCTACAGGTGTGTTTCAACAACATGTCACCATCCCTGTTTTACTAAGGTCTGAGAAGGCCCAAAGACTTACCAAAGGTTACCTAATAGTTACCTTGGCAATGCCAAGAGTAGCACCCATGTCCCCAAAATGGACATGTCAGTCACTGGCCACATAACTTATTTTTCATGGTAAAAAGCAGGTTAATTACCAAGTTGTAGCTCAGCTCTTACTATGTCCTAGTTTTTAGCTGCTCTTATAATTTGTGCTGCCTCTTTTCTTGATTCCCAACCAGAGAAATGTTTAAACTGAGTAATAACACAGAAAAAGGGAATAAGAAGAAAGGCCTTTTAAAATGCATGTTATGTGTTGCTTTATTCCAAAGGCAAAATATTTGCTTTTCAGAAATATAATTTTAAAACACTGATGAGAGAAGGAGCCCTTTGATGGTAACAGAAAAAAAGGATCTGTATTTTACCAGAGATGCCAAATTCTTTTTGATTAATGGTTTTACTATGCAAAATAAAGATTATGATATTTAAATTTGTTTGACTTAGTCCTAGAATTAGTAAGCAGAATGATACTTTCTGTCCCTGAAAGAACTTTCAGCTTTCCAATATAGTTGTCACACTTTCTCTCTTTGAACCCAAGAGCTTCAATTTTCTTCAATGATCTGTATGGCTAGAATACTTAAATGTGTCAGAATTAAGCACCCTTTCTATCAGTGTGAGACATATTCCACACACATCCATACATGCAATACTGCCTGATGCTAACTGTCAAAATGGAACAGCCTTTTTAAGTATAGACACCCTTGAATGTTCTGTGAACCAAGGCAGAAAGATTTGCTAGTTTGGGTTTCTGAAACCAGCACTGCTACATGCTGTGACACACACACACACACACAAAAATAGAAGAGAGAGAAAAGTGAGTATTGCTTGCTTTATGGCTTCCCTTCAACAAATTCTCGCTGACATTCACTGCAACAAAACCAATCACAATGGAATAATTTTATATGTGTGTGACTCTCAAATATAGTTCCCCAAGCCACTGTTCCAAATTAACAGCAGTTAAGCACCCATTAATAGAGACTTTAAATCGTTACCCAGTGGACTCCTCCATAGTCACCACACGTTACTCAGAAGGTGCAGAGTTCAATGGGAGATGCATCAGAGTTTATACATTTAGTTGTGTTTAGGTTATGAAGAAATACCCATTTTGTATGTAATGATCTCTTTCACAACAGCTTCCTGATACCATTAGATTGCAGTATCAAATATAGTCCTCTCTTTAACCTGACTCTTAAGAACTTTAGATGAATATATTGTTTAAGATTTTTAGCAGTAAGTCACAGAAGCTTTAATTAAATGCAAACTGATTCCTTCAAATCTTTCCTGTGACAATGCAGGCATGAATGGAACATATTTGAGAGCTCACACAGCTCTAGTTTTCATGCAAAAGACTCAAGTCCCATGAGTGAGCCAATTACAAATTATAGTGTAGGTGAACTCATTCTTTTCCATTCACTGTAGCCGATTCTGTGTCAGTAATGCCATCATTTTAGAAAGGAAGAAAAGGCTTTTCATATGTCATTAACATTACAGAGGAGAAATCAAATGAATTCTATGATAGATGAGAGCTGCATACATGGAACTAGTTCATTTGCCTACATTTTAATAAGTCTTTTCAGAAAGCCAGAGCCATGTCCACCACCAAAAGGCTCGCTAATCCTCTGTGGTGTCTTGCACTGACCTCATTGGCACAGGCTTGTTATTGGCTGAGGTTCCACTACTGTTAGGCTTAAATCAGCTAGTATAAAATTTTAGCTGAGTGTTAACTGTGCCAAAATCCATCTTTAAAGCTCTCAACCTTTCACCACCCAAATGCTGAACAGTGGCACTGAAACAGCAAAATGTGGCTTGTGTTATGAATCTATGAAGGTGGAGGCTTAGAACTATATAAAAGGGCCATAATTTACAGGAAATATACTGTGAAGGAAACAGTCTCATATCTATTTGAAGTTGCACATGCAGTAAAAGAGTCACCTAATCTTGTCTGGATGATGTTCAGAGACAAAAATAATAATTTTTCTTAAAAACCTATGTGTCATCAGACTTGGATGCTGGCCATATCTGTCATTGATACGTTTACTGTAGAAAGCTGTATAGTGGTATCTAAATCCAAGTGCCACAAACATATTTATCAACAGCTACTCCTTTTTTGGCCAGGACTAACACAGGCACACGTGTAAATAAACTTACGTATATGCTTCACATGCCAGAGGCAGTAAAGCAAATACCATTCAACGTTGATGATGTAGTGGTACTCAGAGTACTCTTTGTCACATCCATTACCTGTTGTTTTGTTTTGGCGTTTTTGGTTGGTTGGTTTTTTTTGGTTGGTGTTTTTGTTTGTTTGTTTGATTGTTTGTTTTAAATTCAGCCTGGCTTTTAATGCAGAACCTTCTGTAACAGGAGTGACCCTGAGGCTGTTGTAGACTATATTCAAATCCAAAGTCTTGTAAGTTGTAGCAGCCTGCAATTTTCATTCAGCAAAACTGCAAATATCTTTTTCTCTACCAGACATGTGTCTTACATCAGCATGTTGTGATACAGGAGCCAAAAGACCAGAAAAACTACTTATTATCAAGGACAGGACTAAAAAACTATGTAGTTTTAAATTATAGATGCTTAACATTGGCATTTTCACTGCATCATTCTTTGTCTCTTAAAAAAGCTCTAAGAAGAAACCTTATAACTTTGTCTTATTAAAAACCCATTTGTCATGGAGTGCCTTGTTAAAAAATATATGTTTTGTGCATGATTCCATTAAGAGTTCATATTATAGATGGGTCTTGCTTATAACACTTGTTAGGGTGTACTTACTGAAGACCGAGTTACTTAGCAATAGCTGAGTTCAGGATGTCTACAATAAAGCCTTCATAATTAATTAATTCATTAAAATTATGTGATTTGGTTATATTTTTTCCTTTTTTTCCCCCCTAAACTATTTTATTTTCTTTCTGAAGATGTTAAAAACTGCAAGCCCCCCAAAAAACATGACACCATACAGTGGGGCTGTTTCAGTCAGTAACAGAGTTGTTAATTTTGTTTTGTAGGTATTATTGATAGTCTTTTTGAAAACACAGTATTGTGTTATGACTACTGACTTGCACTAGCAGAAATTTTGTCCCACTCAGAGCAGCCACAGAAACTGTTGAATTGGCAAAGCTCAGAGGGAGACACTCTCTAGAGCAGGATAAGAGCAGAAAGGAAATGTGTTACTTCTTAAAAGAAAAATTTAAAAACTACTATTAGTATTGAAAATGGGTGTTTATAATTCAGTGGAAAACCAGACAAGTTTGCAAGGACATACACACAGAATTCCTCCTACTTTGTGCCATGAGGAGTATTTGATCCAACACCCTGATTGCCCAAGAATTAACAGATTCAGAAAGAGATGATAGTTTTTGTTAAATAAAACATAAAGTTCACCCTATTTACTGAGGAAAGAAAAGCAAGGTAAAAATGAGGATCATCTCACAGTGGATTACAGAATGATCTCCAGAATCGCCATGCTTATAGTTAGAAAAATTTGCTCTCTGATTCTCTGATCTTTAGTATTTTTAGGGCTGATTCAGAAAGATGCTGAAGCACCTAAGTTCCTCTTGTATCTGGTCTCAAAGTGAATGTTAGGCACCTAAATACCTTTGTGGGTCTGACCTGTAGCCCACAGTCATAAACAAGAGTCATCACTGCAGCAGACACAACCACAATCTGATGGCATGAGTAAAACTGCTGTTTCTGTAAGTAAAAGTGGTGACAAGGCTCTAAGGACACCAACAGGCTTTAATGGCCCTGACCATCCTCAGCTTGAACCTCCACCTGTGCCCTGCACCCATGGGTCCAGGAGCTCCATTAAAGCCTAATCCCCCACCATCTCTGGTCCTTGGTAGCTCAGCCCTTCTCCATGGCCTCTGGATGGACCTCAGCCCCATGTTATAGACAGCCCCGTTTTCACTCGTGTTTCTTGCCATAGTGCCTTGCTGTCTGGGTGTCAAGGACAGCCCCAGATGTGCTTTGTTACCTTGCCCAGTCTGTTGAGAGAAACTTAAATGGCCACCAGCCCTGCAATGCTTGGGGACTGCACTCCAGCTGAGAAGGTCACTGCTCTTCCTGCCTGTGCTGTGGCCACATGCCACCCTGACTTGTCTTTCCCTGTGGAGCATTTTTGGTGCACTTTGACAACTGGGGCCTTATGTATGTTAGATAATGAATAAATGATCCCATAAAGTATATTTTTAAATTTTTGCACATGCTGCCAACTTTCTGTTTTCCAGGGTATTGTAGGGATGGGGATGAGAACTGAGATATCCCAAAAGATGGACAAAGATATGATAGAAGGTAAAAGTGGGTGCGCAGAAACTGCATGAATCGAGTCAGCTTAAGTATACTGGTGCTTATTAGCTCCATTGTAATAACTGTCTTTTCAAAGCCCCTGAAGCATCTCAATACTCATGGTATGAAAAGCATTCAACATGGTTAATATTTTCATAGAATTATAGAATCAATTTTGTTGGAAAAGACCTTTACGTTCATTGAGTCTGTTAACCTAGCACCGTCAAGTCCACCCCTAAACCATGTCCCTAAGAACTGCATCTGCACATCTTTTAAACACTTCCAGGGATGGTGACTCCACCACTTCCTTGGGCAGCCTGTTCCAATGCCTGACAACCCCTTCCATGAAGAATTTTTTCCTAATATCCAATCTAAACCTCCCCTGGTGCAACTTGAGGCCATTCCTCTCATCCTGTCACTTGCTACTTGGGAGAAGAGACCAACCCCCTCCTTGCTACAACCTCCTTTCAGGTAGTTGTACAAAGCAATAAGGTCTCCCCTCTGCCTCCTTTTCTCCAGGCTAAACAGACCTATTTTCTTCAACTGCTCTTCATCAGACTTGTGCTCCAGACTCTTCACCAGCTTTGTTGCCTTTCTCTGAACTCTCTCCAGCACCTCAATGCCTTTCCTGCAGTGAAGGGCCCAAAACTGAACACAGTTTTGAGGTGGGGCCTCACCAATGCCCAGTACAGTGGCACAATCACTTCTCTAGTCCTGCTGGTCATGCTATTCCTGATACAAGCCAGGAGGCTGTTGCCCTTCTTGGCCACCTGGGCACACTGCTGGCTCTTATACATCTGTCTGCCAACCAACACCCCCATGTCCTTTTCCTCCAAACAGCTTTCCAGCCACTCTTCCCTGAGCCTGTAGCTCTGCCTGGGGTTGTTGTGACTCAAGTGCAGGACCCAGCACTTGGCCTTGTTGAACCTCATACAATTGGCCTCAGCACATTGATCCAGCCAGTCCATGTCCTTCTGTATGAGCTTCCTACCCTCAAGCAGATCAACACTCCCACCCAACTTGGTGTTGTCTGCAAACTTACTGAGGGTACACTTGATCCCCTGATCCAGATAATTGATAAAGAGTTTAAACAGAACTGGCCCCAAAACTGAGCCCTGAGGAACACCACTCATGACCAGCCACCAACTGGTTTTGACACAGTTCACCACAACTCTTTGGGCTCGGCCATCCAGCCAGTTTTTACCCAGAGAAGAGTACACCCCTACAAGCCATGAGCAACCAGTTTTGATATCTGGTAGTTTACCAAACATATGCATGTATATTTACATCCGTATCAATTATAAATACATGCAGCTTTTGAATGTATATATTTACCTAGAGTTTTTGCCAGTATTATGTAAAACATGAACAATACATATCTTACAGGTTCTTTGAAGATTAAGGTGTTTTATAAATTTGCACTATTGTACTGTTACACTACAGTAATATCTTTCTTGTTTTGCCATTATTCTTCTGAATCTCTGCAAAATCTCTTCAGGTGAGTGCATCCAGTGACTTTATGATGTGCCTCAAGTATTGTCTGTTATTATTGAGCACTTGGGAAAATATGTCGTAATATCCAAAGCTGAAGATACTGCAATACCATTATAAATATAAACATTGCTAATTGTCAAGTACAGCAGCTGTCTAGGCTCTTTAGTTTCATGTATCCTCATTGAGCAGCTTATGTTTGAGAAAAGACTGTGGCTCTATTTCTTTCCAACTTTTGTGGATGTCAGAGTTGAGCTGAGCCCAGCAGAAACATAGCTAAGAAATTCTACACAAATCCTCACCAAGCTGTTTGTTCCAAGGAGAAGATAAGCCTTTTTGTTTTATGCTACAGGAATGGTTTATCAACATAAACATATCTTACAATTCTAGAAAGAAAAAAAAAAACAAAACAAAAAAACCGTTTTCCTCAAAGCAGACTGTAAACCAGTTGTTTTCCTGAACTTCATCTTTTTACAATGGTTCTTTTTTTTTTTTTTTTTTGCAGGACTCGGCTCTGCTAAGCTCCCTACTACAATATCTCAGCTTGTTCTGTTTGACGGCTGTTCCCCTGTCATCACTCATTTTCAGTGGGCAAGGGGGAGCAATTGGTGGGCATCAAATCATCATCAAGTAAACCAGCCTTGACACTAGTTAAAAAGGGAGATGGATGGTCACTTGGCCTCTGCAGAAAATATTCTCCTAAGTATCGTATCCTAGCAAGGTCCCTTGATACCAAGCTAGTACTTTTTTTTTGCCCTTTTTTTTTAAAAAAAAACGGGAGCAGAGGAATCACCCATATTTCTTCTAGGTCATCATTTGATGGCAGATTTTCTCAGGGGAGGAGCACAAAGGTTAGGTGAGTAGGCTCTGCATTCAACAATTAAACAGCAGAAATACAATCTGTGAAGGGAAGACCTTCCTTGCAGTTGGTTCCCTTGCCTGTAATGGGCAATGAAAACCTCCCTACACTTGTGTAACTTCAGGAATGCCAAATGCAGTACGGTGTACCAGCCGTCGCTTATCTGTCTGATACCTCCCTTCCCACAACTGGCTTTAAACATATCTTTCAATCCAGAATAAAAAGTTCACAAATAGCCCGAAAATAAGAATTAACTACAGGGACCGTTTCCAGTTAAATAATATTAAAAGTTCTGGGCCAGTGTGGTTCTTTACATGCCTTAAGAACACTGGGCTCTTCTCCTCAGACTACGCTGAGAGTAAGGAAATCACCAAGTTACGGACTTGCTACAACTTGTCAACTATTTTGGCATTTACATGGAAAGTGACTGTGTCAGATGTCACCTGCGCTCATTCTAATCCCTTTTGGATACTGTAGGTTTTGCTGAAGGCAAAGGCAGCTACACCTGGAAGTGACTTCTATGATTAGGGCCTAAATTAGCAGTAAAAAACCCCCAAACAACTGTATCACTTAGCTTGGGAGAATAAAACATTTTTTTGCACAAAGTCTCCACATATGAAAAAAAATGCTTTCACAGAAGAAGCTGAAAAAACTTCTTACATCTTAGAAATAAGTTCAAGATGTTACAGAAACAACTAAATGCCTTTTTGCTGCTCAGATGACCAGTCCTACTGAAGACAGTCTGTACAACTGGACCATAAAGGAGATGGTATTGGTTCCTTAGACTGCTGCATAAAATTATAGGGAAAATAACTCCACAATGTGCTCATTTGTAGAATAAATAAATAAATCAGAAATAACAGCAACTTTTATTAAAGTTTTGAAATTATGCAACTGTCAGAGAAATAGCAAGAGGTATGACTTAGTTATATGGCTTTTGGGTAGTACATTTGTATTGCACACCTTTGTAGTCTTGCTGTGCTTGTGCAGATAATAGGAGACGTCATGTTTCTAACAGCAGCTGTGGGGACAGCACAGTTGTCTTCCTAAAGCATGAAAAAGAAAGAAAAAAAAATAACTCCAACCCTTGTCAGAATTTAGAATTGGAAAAAATAGAACAAAAACATTGTACATGCACTGAGTGTCTCTGAGAAGGATTTTTGGTGCTATCACAGTATTATTACTACAATAAAGAAAAAGCAATTTTGATAATAATTGTACAAAAGTGGTACAGAAGTTCCCAAAAGCATAACCCTTCTCAGATTTATCTGCCTACTGAGCTCTCATTAAAGTCAATGGGAATTTGGAGACTCTCTGATGGAGGAAAAGACAGTACAAGGCATAAATGTTCAGACAGTTCCTCAAGGTCCTTACTCCAGCAAAATTCTTATGTAAATCAGTGGAAATTTTGTCTCGGGGGTGGGTGGGCAGAGAGAACAGGGTGGGGGGGGAGGAGGGTGTGTGGATCAGAAATGATCCTCATTTTATTTGCAGAGACAGAAATATTTAAAATTTAAACCCAGCAATAATAGTTAGTATCCTCTTACTGTAATAATTTAAAAAACATATATGGGTCAATCCTGCAAAATCCTGACATCTTTGGGAGTTTTTGTAAGCTAAAGCAAGCTCTCAGTGCTCAGCAAAGGGGAAGAGAGCTCAGCACTCGCACTCTTGTGCCTCCTGAATATAGTACGGACCCAGCTGAGGCCGGATGGGGAGCTAAGACAAGCCAGTGACAGCTTGATTGAAGAAGAGGAGTAATGTACTTGAGTGCCTTCTGATTTTAATTCACATGATGCTCTTTATTACCCTTAGGAATAAGAGGTACTATTTTAAATTCATCACTATTTATTTAAAGCATTTTAGTGGCATAAGGCCTATGTTTAAACAAGTCATATAATGTAGTGTCCCAGGAGAGTCCTGGGGTTATGTATTCATGGAAAATAAAAATATGGAAGAACATTAATAGCTAAGCAGCATATAGGCTTGCAAATATTTCTTAGCATGTAAAAAGCAAATCTTTGAATTCCTATTAAAGGAATTAACATATCATATGTAAGTAATATATAAACAATTAGTTTATCATTATGACATTATATTAGTGACTAGAGCTGTAGTTCTTTATGGGAACAGTCATGTTTTTGTTTTTTGTTAATACAGACCTAATACCAACAGACACTATGCTCTGACTGATGGAAGCTATCAGAAGAGATATATATGTTACGGTAGTGTGATATTGGAATTCACATGGCCTCCAAATGTTTCAGTCAGACTCAGGACTCAATAATAGTTAATAATTGATACATATGAGAAAAGCAATAAAGTTCGAGAGATTTTTATAAAATATTTCTTTCTATTTTTGTTACCATAAAAGATAAGTGCAAATTTGATGATTGTTAAAAATTTTTCAACTAATCAATGCTGCTTAATTTAAATATGTTAAAATATTGATGCAAGAGAAATGAGCTTTATTTGCCAGCTATTTATCTCATAGTTTCAGAGACTGAATGTCGAGGGTTTAGATTGCGCGGTGACAATAAAACCCTGGCATATGTATTGTTAACCTCCTCTCCCCCTCACTTCCCCCTTTTGCCCCTCCCTCTCCCCCCTTCCCACTAAGGACAGGCAATTGGGAGGGAAATAAGGACAGAGAGAAGAGAGTTGGAAAAAATTAACAATGTTTTACTAATGCTACTAATAAGAATAGAGAAAATACTACAAAATATACAAAACCAATCTTGAAAGTCTGAGCAACTGCAGAGCCGGCACCCAAAGTCCTGGATTGGACTCTGCAGCTAACTGGAGCTGGATTCAGTCTCTCACTAGGCCTCAGTTCGCAGGGACGACTAGCAAGGTCCTCTCCTAATGTCAGCCATGAGGAAAAGGGAAAAGGAAAGAAGGGATGAGATCCTCGCGATCTCCCACTTTTGTATGAAGTATTCACGTGAATGGAATGTTATACACAGTTGTTCAGTTTCTTGGTCACTTGTTTCTCGTCGCCTCTCTCGCGAGATGTCCATCCGTGCTTATCAATAAGTTTGCATTCCATTGCTAGGTTTACCAAAACATGTGTCTGGTTCTCCAGGAAAATGCAGCTAATATGAAGGCTTTAGCTGACAGGCAAAATCACTAAAAGAGAAACTTGTTTTCAACAAAACCAGGACACTGAAAAAACATGCAAACAAACCATATCCATTTTACTGAATTAATGGGAATAATTGTGTAATACTTCAAAAAATGTTATTTCCATTCAGTTTTCTTCAGTAAGACTCCCAATATATCCTCCTTTCTGTACCATTGTTTTTCATTTTACTTCTATAAAAACAAATTTAAAAAAGAAGCTGAAAGCAGGCAAGAGGAGGTATTTTCATAGAGCAGTATTAGATTATTCATGAGGAGAAATGAATGCCACAGGTGGAACATGGTGATTCTCTATAGTTTTACAGAAAAATGTCTGCTATGGGAAACCAGAGGCATGTGCTAAATGATGAAAAACTGACATATTTCTTAAACACTGAGTTGTACGTACTTCTGGGATTTACGTTTTCTGGTTTGGCCTTTATCCCTTTTTCTGACAAGTAGCTTTAACAAGATTTTGTCCTATTGTCATCTAAAAATCTGTCTTAATACTCTCTTTGGGCTTCATTCTCTTCTCCGCAGTGCAAATCAGAGGTAATGAAAAATAGTAGAGTTAAAATGACTTCGAGAACACAGTAAGATCTTTTCTGTGAAGCTTAATATTTCAGTGCCCATATTCCAGATTGAGCACTTACAGACATGTATAGCAATTTCTGCTCATTGACTTAAATTATTTTATCTTGGTGGGTTTTTTTGTTTTGTTTAATTTTTTTGTTGGTTGGTTGGTTTTTTACTCATTAAAACTCTTCAGACATGTGACTTCAGATTTACACTGAAGTTTAATATCAAGAACTGCATGCTTTTGGTGTGTTTTATTTGCTGTGTTTTTGTGTTGCTACCAAGTAAACACAGGTTGCCTCAGGGAGTACTTAACTTCCAAGCATTTTTAATGTAGGACACCTATTATTGAATTGTTACTATAACTTGTCAAATCTTTGTCTACAGGCACTGAAGACAGTGAGGTTATATTTATATCATGGGCTAGAGGACCACTTCATGATCCCTGAGTCTATGCTCTGTCCGTGTTCTGACCCTGTATTCCAATAAACCTCAACTCTGATTTTTGTTTCCAATGGTATTTTACATTATAATGAGGTTAAGTGCAAATTTTTTCTTATCTTTGCTGTGACGGTTGGGTGGATTAGAGACAAGTGAGTGTAGCTCTATTCTGCAGACACAACGGGATTGTAGTTTCAAGTGTCAAGGAAAGCAAGATGACAGAATTGATACTTTCCACTAATAGTAAATTGCTGTGGATGGTGGAGTTGGGAAGATTCATTTCCACATATAAAGGACTGGTCACCAAGGCCAGCTGGTCATGAAAGGGAGTAGCCATGCACCAGAATGCTTAAGCAGATTACTGAACCAGAATTCTTTGGATATGCAGAGAGGAGTGGCTGTAATGGCTGTACTGTTCCTGGAATCTGTGCTTAAAAATACTTTATGTAGATCTGAGTTGCAGTCATATTTGTACAGGAACAAAAGACATACCCTGTCAGGCATAGCTCCTTTCCAGACCTCATCCTCAGATGTCAGAATTTTGCATCTTCAGTCTGAGTTTGAAGATTCAGGCTTGCCTTAAAGGATTATAGCATTGGCTAAATGGTTATTTTCCTTCAACAGTAGCTGAAGAGTGTGTTTACTTTAGCATGCAATTTTAAGCCAATGCAGCTGAGTTCAGTGATAGGTTTGACTGACAATTGGTGACTTGTGCTTAGTATTCAATTTTGAAACATCTTTTATTTAATAAAAGCATTTGAATTTCAGATTGTATGAAATTCATTCAGGCTTCAATGTAATACATCTTGCCTAACATGTTTTCTATATGAATGCCTTATTTGGATATTAATTTTACAAATATTTCATTATATTCCTACTGGAATCCTGCTTCTATGACTTTCCCTTCTTTAAAAAGGAGAAGAGAAAAATGAAAGAAAGGAATAAAATTTGTGAGGAAGTTTTAGCTCTGGCTACCATTTGACACATCCTAGACAGCAAGAGTTTATATCCCAGCCTAGCAGGTTAAGCCACCCTCTCTCAGCCCAGGGAAATTAGTTGCCTAACCAAAGCAATGGGTTTAGGCAAATAGGCAAAATTTGTCACTGGGAGTGAAAATTAAAATTTATATGAATCAGCAGTCTATTTGAAAAGCATAGACAACCCTGGCAGTAGCTCTGTTGAAGTCCATCCATGAGAGCTCTGATGTCTGCTGCCCTGGTGAGTAAAGTAGATTTCCCAGAGGTTTGTTGTCCAAGTACAGAAGTCCAACTATGGGGAAGGCTGACCTGTTGTCAGCCTGAGTTTGAAGTAGTTCTTTTACTGCATGGGAAACCTCATCAGAGTAAAGCTGCTGGATCGCTAGGGTGAAACTGTTTGCTGGTTGCTCTCTAGGTTAGCTGTTAACTGCCCCTGGTAAAAGCAGCACTTGTTGATTTTCATTCTTATTTGTCAGGTTGGC
>NC_138655.1:99625684-99699279 GCF_964273445.1 Streptopelia decaocto
AAGTCTGGCATGTGACAGATGAAGTTTAGAGTAAATGTTGTCCTTTTTTTTGGTCTGTATGCATTTGCATGCTAAACCCAGGATTTTATAGCATCCTTATGATGGAATGGCTGAATTGCTCCCAACTGGAAAATGACTGATTGATGTTATGTTTAAATGCCTTGAGAAGATCCCCCCTTTTTTCCCCAGCTATTAATGGCAATCATAAGATTTCAATACAATACCTTGCAGAAAAACAAGACTGGTGGTGGATATCAATGCAGTAGCCTGAACGGAGCTTGGTGCCATTCCAGAGCTCTGTAATGCCTAAAATAACATGTCCCTCCCCCCACCACTCTCTCTCTTCAGCAGAACTACTTCCTGGGACAGACCATTTGATGCACTTTCAGGTCAGCAACAGTCAATCAGCAACACTGGATGTATTCAACAGAATGTGCTATTTTTTTTTCTTTGCTACAGAGTCCATGAATGTAAGCAGAAAGCTCATGCTTAAGCTAATACCTAACATATATTTGTACAATAACAGAAATTTACACAGCATTTTTCATTAACCTCTTCTCTCTTTCCTATTTTTCTTTCTGTATACTACAGAGAACAAAATTGCTTTTCACAGCAGTTTAACTTTTTTTTTTTTTTTTTAAAGTTGCTCTTACAATTAGTGATATAATAAAATAGGACTTCAAGACTTACAAGAAAGAGGTGTGGGGATGTGGCAGAGATTGGGGGATGAGTAAATTGTGGCTGGATGTCAAAAAAGATGAAATGTTTCCTTGAAAAAATGAGGGTATATTAGGACATGGGAACTAATGTAAGTGTCAATCCATTAAGATTTAGCATTCGGGGTCCTATTTTTTTTCTTTTAGGGACAGGAAAATGAATTGCAAATACATTAACAATTGATCCATAAACCATTACTGAGTGCCTTGAAAAAGTTCACAAAAATGTGAACAGAATTAGCATCTCTTGAAATCCATTGCCACTCCTGGAGCTCAGTGTTGAGCAAGAGAGGTGCTTTGCTCTTGAAAATCTAACAACCAGTTTTGCTATGTCACCAGTTTTTTTCAATCATCCAAATACCACCAATTCAATTAAGCTCATAAACTTCTTACCCATAGTTCTCGAGGATAAGAAGCTCCATTTAAAAGTGAATGCGGACAAGCTTGTGCTGTCCACGTGAAATATTGTTCAATCAACAGCCAAAGTTTTACTTGTCAGTTTTGATATATCCGATAATAGCTGTAGGTTGTTTTGCAATGTCCAATGTTCTGTGAAGATGGGCTTTTCATATTCTTTATTGTTTTTTTCTGACAAAATGTTGCCTGGACTTTTGCAGTTTTGTGAAATGAAACAACAGTAAAAACAATATATAATTTAACCCTCATAGACCTAGCTGGACTGCAGATAAGCATCTTTCCCAGGCTTATGGCTAGTTTTGGCCAGGATATAATGAGTTCCTGTTCATTGATCCCTTATAAGCATTCTCAATGATTGAACATAACCCCATTCACAGCAGGCAGTCATTCATTTGTGTCCCTTTTCAACTCCATTTTAATCAGCATTTGACACTGTTGAAAATCAAATCCATAATTAAGCTTCACAGACAGTCAGAGGTTTAGCAAATAAAGCCAAAAAAGCAAAATCTGGAGATACTTTTGTAGTCAAGCATCTCTATATATTCTGCATTATATGCTTGTGGTGCCCAATGATTTATTTGCACTTAATGGTTCTTCGTTTCTTTATTTCTCATTTTCTCTGCTGAGGTTATTACCCTGCATTATTAACACACTCAAGTGTGAGTCTTTATTTTTTACTAGTGGGATTACACTTTTTTTTTAGGAACAGCTGTTTATTGTACATATAGGTTTAAAGTAAAGGTACACAAACACACTCACAAATCAACTTAATAAGCACCCTGATAAATAGCATGGCTGCTTAATTGGGCCAATTGCTAGGGAACAGATTCAATGACCCCAATCAGTGAATTAATGGCACACCTAGTTGTGAAAAGTCCATTTAAATGATATGCTTGGTGTTGTCTGCTGCCTAGTCACAGTAGTTAACAGGTGTGAATTGGTGTTCATAGCATAAATTTCCTGCTGCTTGACCCTTTGTTCACTTCAGGTTGCTTCTCTACTCTTTCATAGTTGCTAAGTGAATGAGAATTACTGGATTTGTCTTAAACTTATCAGACTATAATAATGCATTCATAACATCCAATTTTAAAAGTAAGATCAGAGAGAGTGGTCTCTGTGGCAACCTTTCTGATTATTTACTGGGTAGGCAAAATGAAACCTATTTTCCGTACCATGTTCAGGCACATGCTTTTAAACTAAGTAAGTTCCAGAGTAACTAATAAGCTGCATTTTAGACAGAATGTTGACTGATTTATCTGGTTTCTTAAGGGGTGCACTGTTTCCCTGATTAAGGGCCCTGTCGGGGCAGCTGAGCAATGTAACATCTAAACTGTCTGGTGCCTCTCCCAAGAAGTGGACATCTCTGACTCCCAGATTCCACAAAGAGCAGTGGTGCGGCATGTCCCACCAGCCAGTGTGCTATTTGTCTGCTCAGTGTTTGGTTTCTGAGTGTGGTAGAGATCAGTCTGCAAAGTTGATATGGCTGGGTTTAAAAACAACACAGACAAAACTCTTTCCCCCCATGTCTGCTGATATCTGGAGGTTGTTAGATAAGTATTAGATTCTTGGTTTTTTGTATTTGCTTTCTCATCCTTAAGAGGTTTATCTCTTATGGAAAGAATGCAAAGGAATAGAAACAAAACAAATTGACTGAAGTAAATAAACATGTCCCTTGCTCTTCTTTTCATAAGTGAACCTGTCACCTTAAGTTTCACTTTGTCTCTAATGAAAGTTCATCAGCAAAATAAAACTGTTCAGCTGCTTTCTCTAAGTTGCCATCAAGCAAATCTGACCAGATATGAAAAAGCTACCCTGTCATAAAGTTTTATGACTACGGTTGAAAGATTTATGGATGCAATAATATTAAAAACCTTCTTTTGTCAAAGCAGAAGATGAAAAAAGAGCAAAATAATAGATGAAGTTCATAACTGGTCTCTGAAGTGCTCGAATACAGAATGGATGCTACTGAAAACCTTGTTAGGTAGTGTCTTATGTTTCAACACACCACAAAACTACAACCATATTTATATATCACGAGTGCTTGATGTGCAAGGAAAGTGGAGGAATACATGATCTATAGCTACCATATGACTTCCAGCAGGTAGTTCAGCACTTCATTGGCTCGGCTGATAGCCCTCATGGAGCATATTAAAACTAAAGATCCATCTCCAATGCCAGCCACTCAGAGTATGTTACAACTTCAAGGCAAACTCAAGATACTAAAAGTGTCAGTGTACTGGTAAGGGAGATGGAATAAGCGGGTGCAACTGCGTTAAAAAGGGCTTTCCCTCAATTCATATTGCTTTCTCACTTCCAGTCTTTTTTTCTGAGGCCACTGAATCAACTTGCATTGCCAATAAGTAACCAAACTGAGACAGAGCCATCACTTTTCTGCCTTCATTTCAAAGAAATGGATAACTCTTTTAGAAAATAATGTAGGAAGTTTTAAAAATATAATTTTGTTGGAGAATCTTTTAAAATCAAAGACCTCCTGGACAATTTCTTTCCATATATCTGTTTTGGAGCCTCATTTCCAAGCAAGAACACCTTCAAATGGCTAAAGACAAGCTTTAATTGAAAACTTGAACACATGCTGAATGTGTCACAGTGCTTGGACAGTCACTGTACACAAACATTTATATTCAATGAAAGGAAAGTCCCACTAACCAAACCCAGCTTGATTGGAATCTGAGACTGCCAAGCAGTATTTGCCAGACATAACTACAGTACAGAGGCAGTAATACACTGTTTTCAGCCAGATGAATGTAGGGAGTTCAACAGGAGACCTAGGGTCTGCCTGGCTGGAGGTATTGAAACTGTTGTATAAAAAATTTTGAAAACTATTCTACTTGATGGACAATAGAAACTACCTGGTAATTGTTCTTCTCATTCAGTCAATAACAAGTAAAATGCTTTTTTTTTTTTTTTCCCCCATTTCAAACACTTTATCAATTCAATATAGATTAATAGCCACAGAAACCACGTAAAACCATGAAAGCAGTGAGGATGTACACAACAGTTTAGAGCATTAATTAAAACTAAATGCATGTGCATAAAATTATTTATAGATTTTTAACTCTCACCTTCCAGAGGATACAACCATCAGACAAGTGTCTTTTTTATTTTTTGCTTAGACCACATGACCATTAAACAAAATAGAAGCCATTCTCTAAACTTTTCAACAAAAATCTTAAATTGATATTTAATGTAAAATAATGTGACTGACATGTGAAGATACCTTGCACAGTGTGGCAGATATCTTGTTAAATTATCCGTGGTATTGGGAACTTGCAGGTCATTGACTATCACAATTTAATTTGGCTAGTACAGGACATTTGTAATAATTAATACTGTAATAACACTTAATGATCTGCACTCATGCAATCTGAAAAAACAGCTAATGGTGCTGTTTTTAGTGACTGCACAAACAGCAAGTTTTAAAGTTGTCAAATGCTGCTATTTCAGCATCACACAGTCATGCAGAAGGACCTGCCTGTGGGGCTGTCACTGATCCAAACACTAGAGACTTGGTCATGATGTAGCAAGAAGTGATGGAGTTGGTTGGTCTCAAGGGGGATGTTCCTTTAGAATTAGAAACAGGAACACTATGTTAATGGGAAACCACGAACACTCCCCATTTCCCTGTAGTTCCAGAGCTGTTGACTGAATGGATAAGAAAGTGGGAAATGGGAGATCAGAATAAAAAACAACAAATCTGTACACTTACCTCATTATAGTGCATTGTTACTTTTAGGACTAACTTGTTGTTGAATTTCTAATCATGGGCTCTACCTGAAATGTTATGGTTGATATAAAGGTAGGCTTTGTTCTGTCATCAGTGGAATAAGGCCATCAGCACTGTTTTGTATACTGTAAGGTAGTAGAGTTTAATCTTTTTAAAGAATAGAAGCCTCTTACACCTACTTAAAAGATTTTGTCATGGCGAAGGACTTAGAAAAAATTCCCATTGGTTTATAATGGAGATAACTTTTGGAATGAACAATTAAAAGAAAGGCAACAAATTCCCTTTCTCCACCACAGCCAAATCTTATGCTTAAGGATGAACACAGGTTATCTCCTTGGTGCTATAAATTCCAAGTAGAGTTATCCAGGAAATAGAGTTTAGCTTTCTTTAAAACAACAGACTTTTACTGAAGGCTCCAGTCCAAATGAGATAATACGAAGTTCTGCTTTGCCAAGCCAGACTTCAGAATTATGAAGTTGCTCTTCATTAGACTGTGGCCATTGGTTTAGAAAGTGGTTTTATTGACAAACAATGATTCAAGTAAAGTTACGCAGGCAAACATTGCACCTTTCCCACATTAGCTGAAGAAGGAAGATGGTTAACTACCCAGTAAAAGAGTGAGAGTAGGCAAACATCTCATTCTGACTGAAAGACAGATCTCATGTGAACTTACAGGGACATCTACATGAAGAGGAAAGTGAAACCGCTTAGACTTCAAGTGACTGAAAAGATGTTTATCCTCTTCTCTTAGTTTAAGTAAAAATCACAGACTTCTCAGTTAAGTCAGTACCACCTGAGGATTGATTAAAAACCCCTAAGCTTTATTTCATACATTTCAGGATTGTGTTTATCATTTTATTTTTAAAATTAAGATTTTTTAATCTGGTAATTATTTCTTCCAGTGCTTAGCACTGTGAGCCAAAAATCAAGAAAGTCAGATCATATTGCTTGAGCAATTCAAAGAAAGAAAATAGACATTTGTGCTTTCTCTTTGCAATCTTTCGATATGTACAAATCAAGAAAGTCTAGTCCTGTAACTAATTTGCTGGTACATGGACTCTGATGGAGGAAGAACAGTCAAAGGACACAACAGTTTTAAGAAGAGAACATGAATGTGCAGGGAAGATTCATGTGTCTCTTCTCCTGAGAGCATCTACTCTTTGCTCTTTCAGTTAGGTTTTTAATGTCAGAACTATACTAGGTTGATATTTTAGTGAGCTGGATACATGGCTTTTATCTCCAGCTGTAAAAGAAAATGTCCACTCCTCTCAGAGTGTGACTCACTCGCTTCAGACCATGCTTAAATCAATTTATCTTGGTCTAGGGACTGCTGCAATCAAGACATGTTCCTCACATGTGACATCAAGACCTTATGCATAACGATGACTGAACTGTGAAAACTCAGAAGTGAAGGACTACTAGTCAAAATGAAGCTCATATGATCATTTTCAGACTGGTAAAAAAGCATTATTCTTGTCTGGAAGTGAAGTCCTGGCTCTAATAACTTCAAGAAAAAAAATCCTGTTGTTTTTAGTGGGTGCAGTCTTCTCCTAGATACGTTTCATGAATATGCCCCATATTTTAACCTAAAGTTTACTACTGGTTTGAGTCTCAGATTCAGTTCTTGTTTGTGGTTCACCCAGAAATCAGTAGCACTTAAGCATCTATGGAGGACTGAGTGGCATGCAGATAAGATTTCAGGAGCCCCACAAATCTGTTAAAGAGGGCACGTAACACATCCAAGCCATTTTATTAGTTACTAGTTGCCATAGCAGACTAAACTAGGAACACATTGTATCCCATTACAATACCTCATTTCAATGGGTTATTGGGCGATGCACAAACCTAATGAAAAAAATAAAATCATAGAAACAAATAGTTATTAAAGTTCATGCAGAGCCTAACATATGAAGGTCTATGACCCTTCCGTGTTTATTCAAAGGTATCGGTCAAATAAATAAGCAAAAGAGAAGTAAAATATTTGTAAAACTTTCATTTGTAATTTTGATGTATGCAAAACATACATTAGCATGTGGTTTCACACATTGTTAACAAAGATGATTGACTCTAGAAAGTTGATTTAGCCATTTATTCAACTCTCTAGTGATAAGAATGCCAGCCACAACTCCTGTCTGGAAGAACTGGATTATCTGCAATAACAAATGCAATGCATTCCTGTTTTCCCATATTTATTTTATTTATTTTATCAAGTTTTCTGCCCCTTCCCTTCCCTTCCCTTCCCTTCCCTTCCCTTCCCTTCCCTTCCCTTCCCTTCCCTTCCCTTCCCTTCCCTTCCCTTCCCTTCCCTTCCCTTCCCTTCCCTTCCCTTCCCTTCCCTTCCCTTCCCTTCCCTTCCCTTCCCTTCCCTTCCCTTCCCTTCCCTTCCCTTCCCTTCCCTTCCCTTCCCTTCCCTTTCTATTTTTATTTTCCTTACCTAAGGCTATTTATTTATTTTATTTATTTAATTTATAAATTTACTAAAACATTGCTCTCACATACATTGCTAAGCAGATGTTGGCCATTTCACTTCACAAAGACTTATTGTTGCCACGGTATCCATCCTCTCTGAAGCAAAACACAAATCAGCAGATCACCAGAGTATCCTTAAAACCTGAAAGAATAAATGACTGGGAGAAAACATATCATTGGTGTAAACCATTTTTTGTTAAAAGGATTTTAAACATGCATTTTCCAATTTAAAAAATCCATATTGATTCTAATGTTTAGATCAACAGCCTGTGCAGTAGATGAACTCTTTTGCATTGTTTTGTTAACTAACAAGATGTAATTTGTCAGAAAAATCACTGAAAATTAATTTATTTTTTTAAACCTGAGAAAATTAAAGCAAGTTCCAGTCTGCAGTAAAGCACTGTGGACAAGTAATGTGACTGCAAAATTTAACCAGTCTGAGACTTTCTGACCCCGACTTTTTGAAAGCTGTTCTCATACTTGCAAATGAGGTGTGCTTTATTTCCCATTATGCCCAACTTGAGGAAGGTCTTAGGGGAGTTTAGTATCAATCTCAAAAAATATCTGCAGACAAGTAGCCTGATGCCAAGACATATTTTTAATTCCTACAGAAGTAAAAGAACAATGAAACTCCATAGCATTTTCAGGTACTCAAAACTGTTGGTAGAAAAGAAAATGATCAAAATTTGTCTTCTATATGCAATAAATAGCATTCCACAGCAGAGACTGTCAGCACCTCTTCAAGAACATATATGAGACAACAGTGTTTTGCTTTATTAAAACACATTCTGTGTTTTATTTAATGAAGCGGTGAACTGACATTCAAATATTTGAGGCCCACTCAAAAACATGTGGACAGCACTTTCTTAACTCAGGCAGCCGGTTTATGCTACAGCCTAAAAGTCCTCTAAACTCCAAATGTTCAGGCTGTTTTAGGATCTGGCACATGACTTGTATAATGTGCTCTTCAGCATGCTTTTGGCAATTTTCTGTGACCATTCTTCATAACAAAGAGGGCTGCTTTTAAAATATGTTTTAAATTGACTGAGCACTTTTAATCTTCTGTTTCAAATTCTATGACTTTCCAGAAAGACATCTACTGTCATCTGTGTCACTTTACTTAACTGGCTTCCTTAAGGTACTAATGCATTTACAATTTGTTATCACAGTCCTAGTTTTTCTGTAACAATCATTGAAATAACTCAGGCATTCCATCCTGGCAAGCCACAGACTATATTGCACTTCGAAATGCATAGATTTAGCAGCATAGTGTCAGATCATTTTTCATAACCCTTGTTTCCTTGTCAGCATGTCATAGCCAGTAAAGAGCTGCTAGATTAGTACAAATATATAAATCTTTTTTCAGCTTCACCTCACTGCTGTTTAATACTACTTTACTACACCACTGTGCTTACTAGCTTAAAATACCTTCTGTTTGGAGAAACACATATTTATTATTATTATTATTGGGGAGTTTTTGTGCAATTTCGCGGAGCACAGGCTGACAGCTGCATAGCACTTTGTCATTTATCATTGTACACAAGATCTGTCAACTTGGGAAACAATTTCAATAGAAGAATTCTGCATGAAATTACTTTGTGAGAGGAAAAAAACCCACCAGTTCTTGCTTTTGTATGTGCAATTCGGTGTCCCTATTTATTTATTTATTTTTGTCTGCTTTTTTCTTTTTTTAATTTTGGCTGTGAAAGGTACTTAATGTACCAAAAACAATTTGTACAAGCATTATTTCACCAATTGAAAGTGTGTACGCCTTGCTGAGGTCTCCCTTATCTAACTGTTACTAATACATTTTCATGCTGTGCTCTTATGGCTTCATTTTACAGTTGACGAAATCACCCACTCCATGCTGTGTTGGAAATGGGACCCTCGTCACTATAGTCCACAGAGTGCACTTAACATGTGAACAACAAACAACAAAAAGTTACTGCTTCAAAACATCTTCATCCCTTTACCCCTTTATTGTAAACTTAGACTTACTTCTATGGCTCACTTTAATAAAGCAAAACGCAACAGCTATTTAAATAAAAAATCCCATACCTGTCTAAAAGAGAGAGGATTTACTAACCTACAGGTTCTGTTGAGTTAACCTTAGAATAGGTCAATAACGCTCTTCAGCTTTTTCTAAAATCTATGGCAGTCCTCCTCTGCTGACCTCATCCTCATCGAAGCTTGCAGTGGGAGAAATAATATTTTATTTCCATGACACAGCATTTTTCCTCACCTGTGTTTAATTTCTTGTGCATCATGCCCCATAATGAGATCAGCATCTCAGGCCTTCAGTTAGTAAGACCAGCCAGGGCAATAATTGCTGTGAAATTATGTTCTGGACAGCTGAAAAGGAGGGATCAGTATTACAGTCTCTTGTTTTCCACCCTGTCAGTTTTTCCTCCAACTATGGATTTGTTGTCATCAGCACCTGATGATTCTGCTGACACCCCTGTCAGAAAATGAATTTTTCACTCTCCACTTGATTGACTCCATTCATAGCATGTAACTCTGTCAAAAAGTGCCACTCTCAAGCTCACTCACTCATGTGTTTGCATTTTCTACACCAATACTGGACAGACAGTCACATAAAACCATGAAATATTCAGTAGGCATATTTCCCCCTTAATTTATAGTTCTTTATTGTCTTTGCAAAATGCTACGTACTCTTCTTTGAGTTTGCTTTAAATCACTTGAATTCAAAAATCTTTCTTTCAGAGGAGGAAGATTTGCAGATTCTGTACTTAATGCATGAATTAAAGCACGGAAGTTAAGTTTTGGCAGATTTCTCAATGAAACTAATATTTGAATGTATGCTATTAATACCACTCAGTTTCATATGCTACTACTAATAAAAACATGCTCCAGAGCCTTTCATAGGAGACCAGTTTGTGCTAAATTAAAATGACAGATGGCTTCAAAATTTGGTGCACAGAAATGACTCAATAATCGTACAAAAAATAGTAACTGGGGGATCTTCTAGAGCCTGGATTATTCAGCCTAAATGACTGTGTATTGCTCTCTGAGAGTCAGTGTTCACAGGGAGAGCTCTTGTTTCTGAGGAAACTGTCAGCTCTCAGTAGCTGTCACTGAATACTGCACCAAAATGCACAAAACTGCCTACAGGCAACCTACTTCCAAGATGCAGAATCACAAACTTTTTGAAGTGTGAGCAGAATGTGCTTGCATATGACAATGAACAACATCACTAGACTTCATCTCTGTAGCAGGCACAAGCATTTTAGAAATCACTTCATCATACAAGAAATAGAGTAAGACTGTTAAAAACATACACAAAATGGTTTATGGCAGCACAAGGACCACTATGTATTGTTATTAAGATGTTCATAAGAATTAAGAACTATTGGAAGAAAAAGGCTATCGACAAGATGAAGTGAAAAACTGCCATTAACCTGAGACTATTCATGTGACACCGGAAACAATGTTTTCAGGATCTGTTCTTATTCACACTTACACTGGTGTCAATAAGACATGGCTCAGTTGAAGGTAATGAAGTCATACAGGTGATAAAAGCTATTATACAAAAGCTATCATACAGATAAAAAAAAGAGCACACATAAGCTGCCCTGTATATCCCAGCCTCAGGCTTTGCATTTGACACCAGTGAAGGCAAATTCTACAATTGATATATTTTCCACTAGATGATTTTATCGTCAGCTATAAGCAGGCTAGTAAGGGTAACCAAATATAAAACCAGCAGATGCTCTCCTCAGAAAGCTGTTGGATTTTTTCATGTGATTTTATGTTTTCCACAGTATTTTAATTTTAAAAGTGCAAGAAAAGTTGAGAGAAGGCAGATTTCACCTAACTTTAGATTTAGCAGCAACAACAAGAGGGTTTCAAATATATTTCTGTAATTCATTTTAATATGGCTATCCTGACATGGATATAATTCTCCAGTATCTGATCATTTATTGGAACAACATCTTTTAGAAGAAGTTATGGTCATTTTATTTCAAAATAAATACATTTAAGAATCTGTTAATTGATTTTTTAAATAGTAAAGTATTCTGTCTTGAAGAAAATTACAAGTTTATTGTTCTTCTTTTTGCTTTAATCTCTGAGTTTTTATTCCAGCAGGCATTTTTTTTTTCCTCCAAGTAAATGATAACTTTAAAAACAAATGAAATGTAATTACCTTTTTATTGACACATTAAAAGGAAATAAATAGTATAATCAGCATTTATATGTTTTTCACACAGGTGTTGCTTTCATAAGCATTATGATTAGCTAACCAGATTCAAAGAAGTGGGAGAAAGAGGTGGGAAGAGGGCTGTGATGAGAGAATAGGAAGTCAGTGATTTAACACAAAAAAGAACTATTTTTAACACAGTCTGATACATGAATAGCTGATTGAATTGAACCACGTAGGGGGGTAAAATGGTTCTTATAAAATTTTACAAATCATTGCATTCTACCTTTATTTACAATATTTCATTACTCTACAATTCTGCTTCCCAAGGGCTTCATGCTATTGTGTTGTTTTGGAGCAAAAAAATTCTTCAGTCTTAATTAGTCTTGCCAAATGATACAGCTGGACATGCAATCTTGATAAAACATCTCTACAGAAGATACAGCTGGATTTGCAGTCTCTGAGTAAAAGAAGTGGTCAATTTTATATGACAGACACTGAAAATGATTAGCCTTTTAAGAAATGATCTGTGAGAAGAAGTCAGTTGTTGATCTTGAAGAGCTCTGATACATAGTACACTTGTATTTTTTTTAACCAACTTTCTGGACAGTAATCTCCGCTTTGAATGACAACTTTTTTGCACTTTGACAGGTAGGCTTAAGTCTGTGAAGATGCTTTTACTGTGGAAATAGGAAAGGAAGACACTCATAGTACTTGAATTGTGTTAACCAATTGATAAAAGGAAAAAAATAGTAATCCCCCCTCTAAATAACTAAAAACAAATGAGCACAGGGCAGTACAAAGTTAACAAATGAGGGACTGAAACTATTCAGTCAGAGAAACAAATAGAGTTTAAAGGGAGAAAAATCACAGAGAAAGTAAAACAATTATCAGTTATTTTAGTCAATAAATGTTCAGTAATGTCTTCTGAGGATTTGAGTGAAACTGTGCCAGTGTCTCACAATGCTTTAGATGAAGTTACAAACACATAGAGGAGCAATCAGACCATTTGGTTCAAAAAATTACAGATCAAGCATCTGATACACAAAGGAGTTATTGGAAAAATTACTGTCTGGAGCTGGAGTAGAGTGTCTCACACACATTAATACCATGGCTATAAAAAGAAAGGATAAGGGGAAGGAAGGACAAAAGAATCAAGAATTGACACCAACTACTTATTGACCTGAATAATAAAGGTGGAAACTTCTATCACCATTTTTTTTCTACTTTGAAGTAAAATGCAGAAATGAAGAGTCATGACTAAACAAGGCAGTGAAAAAAGCAGAAAAGTTCTGTGTAGCAAGTCTAGTTAAACTAATTGTTTTTTCTTGCCCGTTATTTATTACAACCCCAGTGTACAGCTTAGTGTCACCCCACTCAGGTGGAAATGTGAACATGTGGGCTATTTAATATAGTGAATTTGCCTAATGTAGCACAATTACAGAAATGCGCTGAGTAACTTTGGGCTGATTCTCCAGTAAAGAGTTCTTTATGGAGTGCCTACAAGGCACACCTGTGCCTCATTACCTGAATCGATAGTTTTGCCATCTTGTTTTGAAGGACAAAATAGGCTTAAGTGATTCTACTTCCGTAATTACAAAGAACACATAGAAGACACATTAAAAACTGGAAGAAAAACTCAAAAACCTGCCACGCAGTACAACAGAAGGAAAAAAATACGGGGCTAGCTCTAACTTTGTACCTAGGAGCCTCTGTATGGTAAACATTTCCATTTTGTTAACAAGCCACAAGCGTACACTTAAGAAGCAGGTGAATAAATGTAATTGTGAGAAGTACAATGATGCTTCTGAATCTAAATTTTGTTCCTCCCAGGGCACATGTGTTCATCTATTGTGTAGTATTTTTGTGTGTGATTTCATTTTTCCCTTCTATTTTAAAACAAGTACATGGCTTTTCCCTTAATGACCACAAAGAGGTAAAGGTTTACAGGTTTCCTTTTCAAATCTCTCACATTTCTGTTTCTGTATTATAAATAAAGCAACCATACGTCTCTCTGTTTTCCTGGTTTCACTCTGGCCTTTGAGGTCAATACAGACTAAAGGCCATTAATATCTGATAGCTGTGAAGGACTTGTATTAAACACTGATACTCCCATTATAATCTCTGGTGAACAGGTTTCCATATCAGAAAAACACCATTAGAGTTATCAGCAGCTGGCACAGTTTTAACCTCAGCAGACACCAATAAAAAAACAAACAGATACTGAAATACCCCATTGTCTCTAGAAGCAGTTACTTCTACTCTGAGTGCAGGTAGATTGGTGAGGTACCAGGAGGTAAATTTGCCCTCTGTCTGCTCCTGCCATACCCATTCCTTGCACAGAGACAGATGTAACCTCCATGACTGACAATACAACCATTGTGACTAGTTTTTCATTCAGTTTATTTGCTCTTAAGCCTTCTCTGCAGACCACTTTTATTCTAGAGAATCAAATATGCTGGAAAACAACCCAGGTGTTCAGACAGGTCCAAAGGTAAGGCTGTGCTGAAATTGTTACTGAAAGCAGGACTTTTAACCTTTCACACTATGATGACTGAATTTCGACTCCACTTTTAAAACTCTCGCTTATCAGGGGACAATTTGATTCTCAGTAATTTATATATGTATTGACTGGGAGAAGATTCACATGCCGTGGCAGTATGAACATTTAAGGTAAGTGTTTAAAAAATCCCCCATAGGTTATACTACTTTAGCCTCCAGCAGCTGACCCATATTTAACACATGTAACATTCACACTCCTGCACAAACCAGCTCAGATGAAGATGGCTTTTGTGACTTGAGCTTTAACAGGCAAAAACTGACTCAGAGCAGCAGAGAAATGGCAGTGGACTGCTAAGGACACCTGGTCACTTCCCTTTCCAAATACTGTCAGCTGCACTAAGGCAGAGCAAAACCACCACTTTGAGAAACAAGGTGAATGGGGAAGGGTTAGAAGGAGAAACAAGCTGTGCAGGCATGTGCTGGACTACACAACAGGTGGGTCCAAATACCAGTGCTTCAGGTACCCAGGTGCAACGAGCAGCACTGCTGGAGAGAAGACTTCAAGCCTCAGTGTTTTCACATCCCTCTGCTCACAACAAGTTACTCTCCTTCACAATATAGTGTACTGTCTGAACTTCAGTCCCATAGTTCCTCCTCCAAAAATAGCCCACTTAAGAGTATCATCACTGGATATATGTCTGTGGCTAACTGGTCTTGAAAACCAGCAGATTCTGGCACAGAATATAGTTGTCTATGGGTGTTAGGTTTGGGATGTCAGAAAGGTGCATAAATAGAGTTCCGCTTGGAGGTGAATCTGGATTTAACTGATCAGTCCTGGATTGTTAGCAGTGGCATTAGCAGGAAATGCTCAAAGGGGTATAAACATTGAAGGAAAGCGTGTGGCATCCACACAAGAGGGAGTCTTAATTCAAATTACAGTCATCATCACCTTAAATATTAAAGAGAACTTAATAAAAAAGACTTACCACTAATCGAATACCAAGTCAATGCTACTGTACTTTCTTGTTGCTGGTTGCCTGGAAAGGAACATAAATTTTAATTATGCTATGTCCTTATATGCAAGGTGGAAAAGTAAAAGAGCTGAAGGTTTAATCTAAACAAGCTTTCACCTACTCATGTCTTGCATTTTTACTCCTCATCCTGCCCTCAGAAGGTAAAAATAAATTGCTGGAGTCTTTGCAGACCATGAGTACTTGCTGATGGAATGGCACCTGAAATCAGAAAAAAAAATCTGTTTTATGTCTCTCTTGACTGGGAATTCATTTGTATATATGTGCTACAAATCACTATCTCCACCAACTGCTTGATATGGAAAGAAGAAAATGATGCTAGTAATGTATGACCCTGAGAGTAGAGGAACTGTAGCTATTTACATCAGTTGTCAGCAACCTGCTGCTTGTTTGCAGTGTTGCTGCATGGATATAGATAACCTCTCTGAAACATTAGCTGAGACAAAGCAAGTAATTCTTTGTTGACACATTGTCAGTTTCTAATTTGTTCTCAAACTGTGAGGTAAATCCTCCATCTCCATTGGAAAAAGGACCACTCTATCTCGCACCAGGCTTTCTGCCCTTTTCACTTTCTATTCTCAGCTGGAAATGTAGTTGAAAAGGAGTTTCCTGCCCAGAAACTGATAAAACATACCAACAAAATTATCTGGAGAGTTTAACCTCAGCTGCATTCCCTTTACATCACCCTGAATAAAAACACAGAACAATGTAGAAAAAAACCAGTGAGCCTTATTAGTGCAGCATCAGAAATCAGGAGGGCTGCAGTTGCAAGGGACAGAGGTTATCCTTGCACTTGGAAAATGTGGCTTTAGCTAGAGAAATAAATGCCTCAGATCCAGGCCTTGGTGAGTGAAAATGAGAAGCTGAGAAACAAAACCAGACTGATGGATCTTCATGAAACATCGTTATGTCAAGAAGAAATGGCTAATGCTATGGCAAGGACTTCATCCTCTTTCCACTCTTACTTCTTGGTGCCTTTGAGGAGTCTGCATTAAAAATACAGTAAAATGCAATGTGCTAGGAATTTCCTTGCAGAGAGATTGACCTCATTACATTTCACTGGGCATAGGATCTCATTCTTCTTTCTGACAGCTGCTCGGATATAAGACTGACAGCTGGACTCCATCACTTGGATTAATGGGTTAAAAGCTGACATCTTTTTAGTATTTTGGACTTTATTTTCTTTATCAGCTTGACTTTCATGCTTAGAGTGTTCTTGCCACAATATTCTTTTAAAAGTACACTTGTCAGGGTCCATTTGCTACTTGCTACCTTGATGGTGACATCAGCGATGGCTGTGGTTTACCTTTTGACCTCAGAGAGGCAGCAGATGGGCCAAGTAATAAATCCCGATTATTAGTGAAGGAGCCAATAGCTTGGAAAGACAGAAATAAAAGTCAGGCAGTTTTACACTGCAGTTCTTGTTATCTGCTTTGATATGGAGTTGTGGGCCGTGTCAGGGGAGATGATGAGCAGCATGGGCTGCCTGCAGCCCCTTGCTCCCAGGCAGGCAGTGCATGCCGTGCCGCCACCGGCCCTCCTTCCTGCCCTTCCTTCTGCTTCCCTTCCTCCCCAGCAGCCAAAACCGCCTCCCCACTCCAAGTCCACTTAAGCTTACACATCTGTGACTTAAAAGCAGCAGGCAGAAGCGTAAGAGCCCTTGGAGTAGCCAAGGAGCAGCTGGATCTGGGCTGTTCTCCACGGGCTGCTGTAGTAATGGCTGATGTGTGTCCTGCAGGCCCTCAAGGAGGGTGCAAGGGGCTGGAACACTGATGGGGAGAGGCCTCGATGCAGCATAGGCTTGGATTGATGAAGGAACTCTGCCATGACATTTTGGCAGCGTTTAAAAATATAAGATAAAGCTGATGTTGCAGTCTCCTACAGTGTTGATTTTGTGTTCAAGATGTTGAGGTTTGCAGGTGGGGTGGCTGGGCTGGCTGGTGGCCAAGGGCCGGCAGCAGTTATCTACAACGCCTTGGTTGGGTTTTGGTCATGGAAAATGCATTTTAGCCAAAGCAGTACATTACATGGTTCAGATCAGACAAGTATTTTCCATTTTTGGAATAAAGATGTTTACATTTTAATCTTGGCTGGTTTTGCCTTTTTTTTTTTTTTCTTCCTTGGTACATTGTAGTTTTGCACAAGTAAAGACTGTAAATTTTCACTTTATAGAAATACAAAAAGCTGCCTCTAATAGCTTAGCTGCATAAGCAAAATTTCCAAGATCCCATAGCTACCCACATATACTTACGACTCGGATTTTCACAAGCCTTATTATATGTTGTTTGATCCTGTACAAGAGAATGATGAAGCAATTGCTGTTCTACTGAATTATTAGGCATAAATCACCTGTGAATAATATATATTATGAAATTTTCTCTGGAATTCCTATATAATTTTTTTTTTTTTTTTTCTAGGAAAGGTGACAAGGCAAAAAACCTTTATCATCTTTACCTTAAGCCTCTGTAAGAAGAGTGAGAGAAGTAATTTTGTCTTCTCCTCACCCCAAGTTCCTGTTGATGCTTTTAAACATTTAAAGTTTTACATTTACGTGGAAAAAAGATTGTGGCTTTTTTTAAAAATCATTTTTGTTATTCATTTACCTGAGCAGAATTTTTATGTGAAAATAAAATATTTTTTAGCAAATCTAAAATAGGTAGTTTGAGATGCAGTGCTGCAACCTTTGTTGACAGAAGTATCAGAAAAGTCAATTTAAGATGCCATTTTCTATCTCTGTATAGTGTAAATGAAGAATACACATAGGAATCAGGCCCTTAATTTGTATAACAACAGACACAAGCTTACTGCAAAATTATTAACAGCTTGTGGCTTTACTTCATCAGTCATTATTTCTATCAATCATTTCCTTGCCAGCATGGAAATACAAGCTCTACTGTTTTAGAGAAGAAAGTGTATATGTGTGTTGTGTGTGTTCCATATAAATTACCCAGGTGTTTTAATACATCCAGGTGTTTTTTTATTCCTTTTGGAAAAACAGAAAGGAAACAACCCAAGGGCTCATGTTCTAATTATCAGTGGTTGTGCAAGCCTCCAAAAAAGCATGTATTCTATAACCCCTGGAAAAATTCTGACATGTTATAAACTGACTAAATTAGCTTAAATCAGTAAACAAATGAATTGGTGCCAGCACAATAGTACAATAATGCAATGCATACTAAGCGACTTATTTTGCTAATGCCAAAAATAGCTACATAAAATAAGGCTAAATAAACCTGATTTTTCTTTATGTAAGTTTTTAAAAGTCATAATTCCTGACCTTTAAAGAAGAGATTTCTGACAAATTCTTTGTTGACATTGATTTACAATCCAAATCATATATGATTCCAAATGTTAAAAATAAAGCAAATTTAATTCAGCTACTGTGGTAACTCAGGAAGCTTGTGTGCATGATCTTTTTTAGTTTAGCATTGAAAGAAGAAGCCAAATTCTTCTTGATGGCAGATCATATTGGGCTAAAATTAGTAATATTGGAATAGGGTTGCTTATGTAGGAGAAGATACAAAAGCATGTGGAAGAGCATGAAAATCTGCAAGGAAATGTAAGACACTCCATAGTGGTTTTTGGAATCAATGATAGGGGCATCAAAATATAACGAAAAACATAATTTTTACTCTTTCAGTTCCTGATGGCTGGTTATCTGCTTTTCTATTTTATATTCAAAGATACTGTGAATATATGAATTATCACTATGACCAACAGATAATATCTTATGTATGTTGATGGTTGGCCCTGCCTCATTGCAGAAGTGTGGGGAGAAAGTTGCAGGAGCTATTGTTTTCATTATTGTGCATATTATTTTTTGCAGTCCCAGGGTGTGTAAGTATAATGACTACTTTTGATTCTGGTAACAGACTTTGGTAGTAACCTCTATGTGTGTGAATATAATATACTCTGTATATAGATTCTATTGTGTGTTTAGGAAATGGAACCAAATTCATTTTTGAGTTTTGCAGGGTGCCACATACTGTAACTTCATGAATCTTTAGTTATTGACAGTTTTTAAGCCAAATATTTATATACTGACTCTCTTGTGTCAGTAAAATCTTCACATCTTTATGTTTCTTTTATGATTACATAATGACATCTAAGTCATCAGAATGTTGTATACATGCTTTTACCTTCTTTTGACTACTCAATGTATTGATATTATATATATAGTGAAATACAGATCGTCACATTTATGCATTAATATGAAATCAAACCAGCATTTTTCAATTACTTACCTCTCTGAAAATCCAAAGTGCTTTTCACAAGTGACATAAAAGTTTTGCATATTTGAAAATACCACAGACACACACACACAAACTGCTGTGGAAGAAAAGATGTGTATATTACCAAATACCTTGTTTTCTGCTTCTGTCAATAACATACCTATTTTGACCAGTCAGTGGTACTGGAACTGCATATTTGCTGACAAAAGTGAACTAGACCAATGCACATTAATTTGTGCTTTCAATGAGAAACACTTTGTTTAAAGTGTTGTATTCTCTACTGTCTGCGTTTAGCTACACTAACATATTTCTCATGTGAAACTGAATAATTAATTGTCCCAATGGTGCCATCAGGAAAATGTTTTCAGTTGGTCTTTCTGGTGACTCCATTGCTACTCAACTTCCATGAATATGTCGATAAACATACATAGTTGACTACAACAGAATGTATTCCTTTTACACACTTCAGAGTCTGAGAATACAAGAGACCTGGATATATAAACTCCTGGTGTTCTTCATGCAGCAACAGAGTCCTTAAGTCTGAACTGTTGCTTTTCTAGATCATGATCAGTATGTTCATAAAGAAAAATACTATGAGTAGCCTTACTAAAACTCATTTCTATCTAACAGGATTTCTAAAAAAAGTAAACAACAGAAAGCAGACAAACAGCTGTTTGTTTGTTTGTTTGTTTGTTTTCTTCTGAGAAGCAGGGATTTCTATAGTGTTTCCTCAATTTTAGTTGTTGCTTTTGCAGAATCATGGTTGACCATCTTTTCTGCAGCAACATGCCACATGTTTATTGCAATTGACCTCCTTGCAAACTAAGCAGGATTTATATACATTTTTTCTCAGAATTATTCAAAATGCAGATTTTTATCTTTTCTGTGGTAGCTTCACACACATATAAAATATGCAGTACTGCTACAATTATGAGTAGTTTATCCTGGCTTTCCTGTGTCTTCTAAAGGCTGTAATGAATGCCAGAAGGTATATAAGTGCATCTATCCATCCCTCACAAAGTATTAAACTCCATTAGGAATTAAGCATCTATATTCAGTCTGCTTCCTGGTACTGAGATTGGAAATCCAGAGAAATGGCTCCACACCACATAACAAGGTAATGCTCTTGTTACAGGATCTCACCCATCTGCACAGCAATCGCATATCTGCTGGGTTCTATCCATGATTACTCTACATCTGACTCAATTTCATGGCATACTATTTTGAAGGTCAAAATTATCTGGTCTTTTTGTGCCACTGAGATGATGCATTCTGTACTACTGGTTCAGTAGCAACGCTCCATTAGAATAATCACATTTTGTAACTTCCCTGTCATATCCTTTCAGCACTCAAGGTCATTGATCCCAACTGTTTTTGTTGTATGGAAGCAATTGACTTCTCATTGTCATTATTATTTTGATCCGTTCATACTTGGGAGACCATGTGGAAAGTGAATTTTTACTTCTGTGTTTATTTTGGTGTATTTTCTTTCACAGTATACAGCACATCCACTGGCCTTCCTCCATGAACAGTCTTTGATGGTGAGACACACACAGATTTATTTTTATATGTTACATCTATTGTGTTCTATTTAAGTATAACTTGGTGAAGATTTTCTGCTGAGGTAACAGTTGACTTTTGCAGGAAAAGCTGGAAAGATACACCACCATACCCTATCCCCCCACTCCCATCTCTTTCTGAGAAATCCAATAGCTGGGAACCAGAACTGGGCAAGTTCAAACTAAAAGTCGTGCAAATATTTTTAACAGGGAGTACAGGTGACATAGCTATTGTGTATTCTTTTTCAAGGTATAATAGCTACATTTACTTGAATTGTGAAGAATTTTGCATAACTCAATACATTGTATTAGAGAATCACAGAATGGTTAGGGTTGTGTAATGGTTTAACATGAGCTAGCAATACAACCACGATAGCCTCTCACTCACCTACCTACACAATCCCTGCCAAAATAGGGTTGAGAATCAAAAGGGAAGGGATAAACGTGGATTGAGATAAACACAGTTTAATAAAACAACAAAATACTAATACACTACTAGTGTGTGTGTATATAT
This sequence comes from Streptopelia decaocto, assembly GCF_964273445.1. Lineage (NCBI taxonomy): Eukaryota > Metazoa > Chordata > Aves > Columbiformes > Columbidae > Streptopelia > Streptopelia decaocto. The sequence goes on from NC_138655.1 coordinate 99,647,029, forward strand.
ATATATATAATAGAAATAGAATATAAAATAAAATATATTCAAGGCAATTCCTCATTAACTCCATCAACACTGAGCAGCCAGTCCCAGGAAGCAGCACCCTGGTCCTGAACAGCCAATCCCAGAGGGAGAAAAGAGGAAAAAAGGCAGAAAGGCTCAGAGGCCTCTGCAAAATGGCAAAAGGCCGAACTAAACATCCCGAACTGAACTCCCCTGTCTCCAACAAAAAGAGCAAAGGAGAACACAAGAGAGAGAGCGCAAACAGCGCCTGGGAGAACCAGAGAGAGACTGGAAGATCCCGACTCTCCCTAAATATGAAACATGACACTAATGGGATGGAATACTGTTATTGATCAGTCTGGATGTCAGTCAAGCTCTGCTCTGTTCATGCCCTCCTTCCATTATGCCTCACACCTGTGGGCAGGTCGCTCAGAACATCCTTGGCTCTCAGACCAGAGCAATTAAAAACATCAACTCTGTGCTGGGGTGTTATCTCTTGTTCTCAAACTAAGTCCGAATAATGACCATGCTAGCTATGAAAAATAAAACTTTCTAACTGCATGAAGAAAACACATTTTCAGTCAAACCAGCTAAAGCAGGTTCACCTAGAGCAGGTCACACAGGAAGGCATCCAGGTGAGTTTTGAATATCTCCAGAGAAGGAGACTCCACAGCCTCTCTGGGCAGCCTGTTCCAGTGCTTTGTCGCCCTCAAAGAAGTTTCTCTTCATATTCAGATGGAACCTCCTGTGCTTCAGTCTTTGCCCATTGCCCCTCATCCTATTGTTGGGCACCACTGAAAGGAGTCTGGTCCCATCCTATCGACGCCCACCCTTGAGATATTTATAAGCATTGATGAAATCCCCTCTCAGCCTTCTCTTCTCCAGGCTGAACAGACCCAGCTCTCTCAGTCTCTCCTCATAAGAAAGATGCTCCAGACCCCTAATCATCTTTGTAGCCCTCCACTGGACTCCCTCCAGTAGTTCCTAGATATGTAATTTAGCCATTGTGTATATTCTGCTATACCAATCATTTTAGAAAAATCACTTGTGTTTATCAGATTGAAAGAGTAATTTGGTAAATCAACACAAAATGTTATCTTCTTGTTCAGGCATTGCAATTATACCACTAAATGCAGAATTATTAATTCATAGCTTTAGCTCACAAACTGCCTTACTGTTTCTCACAGAATTGCAACTCTTGTGTACTATACAGGGATCATCATATAATCCACAATCTTCCAATCACTTTTCATTTTCAGTTGGGAATTAAATTTTCCAACACTTGATTCTTGTATGTTCAAGTCAGACACTTTGTTATATAGACAGTAATCCAGTTTTCTATGTCCTTAATTTATGTCTCCTGCAGTGTAGTGTTAAGAGGCCATTCTGAATCCAACAAAAATTACTCTTTTCCTTAAAGAAAAATATGATTTAAAAAAACCTCATTGTTCAGTTCAAAAGAGATGAAAAATTCAGAATTGAAATGTAAAGAAGTGTGTAAAGATTCAAGTCTTAAGCCTCAGAATATCACTATTAAAAATTAAGGATGTCTGTTAATTCAGTAACCGCCAAATGTTTAGGTGATGAAACTCAAATGATGCCATTTTTTCTTAAATCACATTAATATGTGACTTGAAAATAAGCTCTGACTATTGTTTGCATTAACTCAATTATGGGTCAAGGAGAACAGGAAGAGCTTTTTCAAATACGTAGCAGATAAAACTAACACCAGAGGCAATGTAGGCCCACTGATGAATGAGGTGGGTGCCCTGGTGACAGAAGATACAGAGAAGGCAGAGTTACTGAACACCTTCTTTGTCTCTGTCTACTCTGCCGGAAGCTGTCCTGAGGAACCCCGTACCGCTGAGGCCCCAGAGGAAGGCAGGACAACGGAGGAGTTTGCCTTGGTTGATGAGGACTGGGTTAGGGAGCAGTTAGGCAATCTGGACATCCATAAATCCATGGATCCAGATGGGATGCACCTGTGGGTACTGAGGGAGCTGGCTGTGGTCATTGCTGGACCACTCTCCATCATCTTTGCTAAGTCTTGGGAAATGGGAGAGGTGCCTGAGGACTGGAAGAAAGCAAATGTTACTCTAGTCTTCAAAAAGAAGGGCAAGAAGGAGGACATGGGTAACTATAGTCCGGTCAGCCTCACCTCCATCCCTGGGAAAGTGATGGAACGACTTATCCTTGGTGCCATCTCAAGGCATATTAGGGATAAGAGGGTCATTAGGGGCAGACAACATGGCTTCCCCAAAGGGAAGCCATGCTTGACCAACCTCATTGACTTTTATGAGGACATAACAAGATGGATGGATGATGGCAGAGCAGTGGATGGGGTCTACCTTGACTTGAGTAAGGCATTTGACACAGTCTCCCACAGCATCCTCACAGCTAAATTGAGGGACTGTGGTCTGTATGAACAGGTAGCGAGGTGGACTGCGAACTGGCTGAAGGGAAGAAGCCAGAGAGTCGTGTTCAGTGGGGTGGAGTCTAGTTGGAGGCCTGTATCTAGTGGAGTGCCTCAAGGGTCAGTATTGGGGCCTGTATTATTAAATATATTCATCAGTGATTTGGATGAGGGAACAGAGTGTCCTATCAGCAAGTTTGCTGATGACACCAAGCTGGGAGGAGTGGCTGATACGCCAGAAAGCTGTGCCGCCATCCAGCAAGACCTGGACAGGCTGGAGAGTTGGGCAGGGAAAAATTTAATGAAATATAACAAGGGAAAGTGTAGAGTCTTGCATCTGGGTAGGAACAACCCCAGGTTCCAGTATAAGTTGGGGAATGACCTATTAGAGAGCAGTGTAGGGGAAAGGGACCTGGGGGTCCTCGTGGACAGCAGGATGACCATGAGCCAGCACTGTGCCCTTGTGGCCAGGGAGGCCAATGGTATCCTGTGGTGTATTAGAAGGGGGTGGTTAGTAGGTTGAGAGAGGTTCTCCTTCCTCTCTACTCTGCCTTGGTGAGACCGCACCTGGAATATTGTGTCCAGTTCTGGGCCCCTCAGTTCAAGAAGGACAGGGAACTGCTGGAGAGAGTCCAGCGTAGGGCAACAAAGATGATTAAGGGAGTGGAGCATCTCCCTTATGACAAAAGGCTGAGGGAGCTGGGTCTCTTTAGCTTGGAGAAGAGGAGACTGAGGGGTGACCTCATTAATATTTACAGATATATAAAGGGTGAGTGTCACGAGAATGGAACCAGGCTCTTCTCGGTGACAACCAATGATAGGACAAGGGGTAATGGGTACAAACTGGAACACAAAACGTTCCACTAAAATTTGAGAAGAAACTTCTTCTCAGTGAGGGTGACAGAACACTGGAACAGGCTGCCCAGGGAGGTTGTGGAGTCTCCTACTCTGGAGGCATTCAAGACCTGCCTGGACGTCTTCCTGTGTAACCTCATCTAGGTGTTCCTGCTCTGGCAGGGGGATTGGACTAGATGATCTTTCGAGGTCCCTTCCAATCCCTAACATTCTGTGATTCTGTGATTTTAGAAGCTTCAGGCTTACCTGTTAGCAAGATTCCACATGCGTTAAAGATTAGGGACTGAATTAGTCTGTTTTATAGTGGACTGGATGAATGAGTTGGTGTTTTTTCTGACTGCAAACTTTAGTTATCCAAAATCAATCCACATTATTTGTGTTTCAGCAATATCTGTTTTCTGATGTTTGAAGGCTAGCTGTCATGACATGTCTGCAACAGCAGCAATGATGGATATAATTTCTATCTCTATTCTTCTATCTCTCAAATCTAAGAGAATCCCCATAAACGGCAATATTACAAAGCTAAAACAATATTTAGTGACATGCGCAAGACAAAGAACATCTCCAAATAATGTTGAATTTTGTGGTGATTGAACTAGCCACTGAAAGAGAATAACAAATTGGAAAGCATGAAAATAATAATGTCACATGTTCTACCCTTATTTCTTGGCTATGTCAGAGAAGCTATACATGCAGGTGATCTGGTCTTTAGGATGTTTATGTACTCTCAACTACATTAACACCCGAAGACATAATGAACATGTTCCAACAACTGTGAATATGCCAGCATTATTCTCATGCTATTAAAAATGAAACACAATAAAAATTATCTAACAGAAAGAGGGAGAAATTTCCCCAGAATGAAAAGCAACAAAATGTCAGCTCTATTTGTACAAGAAATTTAATTTTCAACTAAGCAATCCCATGTACTAGGAAAAGAAAATCTTTTCAATTTGGAGGACTTTTACAAATATTAATATATCACAGTTGCAATGGGATTCATTTGTGCTGTGGAATCCAAGAGGTCAGTACATCTGTAAAGACTTATAGTACTTAAGAGATGATCGTACAAGACATATGGTTTAATCATGATGTATTTAAGCCTTTTTTATCTGCTTAAGAATTCAATGTTTTTCTTTCTCTAATTTAAGAAACCATTCACTATTCCTCTCAACAACCAAAAAAGTAAAAATAGAGCAACCACAGTGTATTAAAAATGGACTGAGAAAAATAAAAATTACATAATTATAATTGATTATACCTATGTTTAAAATATAGATATAATGATTTCAGTGTTAATCCTTGTGTGCTTGACATCATGCTATAAATTGTTATATATGGGGTGGATTTCCCATAGAAGCTCATTTATAGGACAGTAAATCCTCAGAGAAAGATAATGAAAATGCAGAATGACCCTGTGATTTATATCTCAGCATTAATATGTTTATGTCACTAAAGCTATCTTTTAACAGCAGTTTATTTTGTTAAAACTATGTCCTCCCAATAATTGTCATAACCATTGTTTTATTTTTAGAACGCTAACGTATGCATAACCAGTTTTGCATGAAGCATGGTGGAAAAAGCCTGCCAGGGTTTTAGGCATCTGCTTTTGCAATCTTGCCTTTCATCATTGCTGGAATGCTTATGTTCCCCCATCCTCACTGATGGCTGGCCATTGGTAAAGGAATGTGATAAAGGCAAATTGTCTATTCCTTGTGCCAAAACTATGGAAAACTTTCTGCACAGAAGTATCTAATCCAAAGAGATTGTAGATGTGTCATATCACAGCTATTCAAGGTGGGCTGCTTGTGTTGTGATTTGGAGTTGAATGTTCAAGTCTGTAAGGCAGAGTGTACAGGCAGTTACATTAAACAGATGGTGGAACTGGAGCATGGCTAGAGCAGCATCACAGGGTGATGTGACTACCTTCTGTAAACTCAGTCACCAGGTATCATCTTTCAGGAGTTGTTGTCTTTTTTCATTCTCCTCAGTCTTTAACAAAAATGAAGCATCCAAATACTTGTGTGCCATCTATCTGGCAGCAGAACAGACTATAAAGAGCACAGCACAGGACATGAAATATGAAATAATTCCTTTTATCATCCAAATAAGAGCCAGGAATACTAAAGGTTATTAGATAGTTTAAAAAAATCCTAAAATTAGAAGTTATTAGACATGACTGTTCATAGTTTATCTGATTATGGACTAGAAAAAAAAAAAGTTAAAAGTTAATTCAAGAGTATTAACTTGCACAGTCTTAAACATAGGGTTTAGTCTTTAATAATAATCAAGCCTACAAACAAACCAAGGAAAAAAGATATAAGCCTGGTACAGACCACCCGTATGTTAATTCATAATGTAGACAGGAAGCTGCAATTTAAGTTTACCTTGTTCACGTAGTTCCTTTCAAGTACACTAGGATTTACTTTTATCCGTTAATGGGCTAATTTTTCATACAATTCATTAGCATATATTGAAAACATATCATTTCTAAGGGAAGACAAGATTAGCTATGATGCATATAAAAGTTTACAAGGTGCCATTTAAAAATGGGACTGGGCTTCTGAAATCAGTAGTTTAAGCTCTGAGCATAATCATGTCCAGTAACATATTCCTAGCACTATGGTGCATCTCAGAAAGATTAAATGTAGATGGATGAGAAGCATTCTATAGCAAGAATATATTTATTTTATATTTATTTTAGACTTATGATGTTAGACAGAAAGCAAATTCAAGCGATTTTCTTATTCCAGTTCAAAATGGGTTGTAAAGCAGTGGAGACAACTTGCAACATCAACAATGCATTTGGCCCAGGAACTGCTAACAAACATGCAGTGCAGTGGTGGTTCAAGAAATTTTGCAAAGCAGATGGGAGCCTTGAAGATGAGGAGTGTAGTGGCTGGCCATCGGAAGTTGACAACAACTAGTTGAGAGCAGGCATTGAAGCTGATTCTCTTACAGCTACACAAGAAGTTGCTGAAGAACTCAGTGTCGACCATTCTGTGGTTGTTTGGCATTTGAAGCAAATTGGAAAGGTGAAAAAGCTCAGTAAGTGGGTGCCTAATAAGCTGATTAAAAAAAAAAAAAAGTTGTTATTTTGAAGTGTTGTCTTCTCTTATTTTACGCAACAACAATCAACTGTTTCCCAATTGTATTGTGACATGTGACAAAAAGTGGATTTTACACGACAACTAGTGATGACCAGCTCAGTGGCTGGACCAAGAAGCTCCAAAGCACTTCCCAAAGCCAGACTTGCACCAAACAAATGTCCAAATGTCATGGTCACTGTTCCGTGGTCTTCTCCTGGTCTGATACACTACAGCTTTTTGAATTCCAGCAAAACCATTACATCTGAGAAGTCTGCTCAGCAAATTGATGAGATGCACCAAAAGCTGGCATGGGTAAACAGAGAGGGCCCATTTCTTCTCCACAACACCACCGGACTGCATGTTGCACAACCAATGCTTCAAAAGTTGAATGAATTGGGCTATGAAGTTTTGCCTCATCCACCATATTCACCTGACCTCTCACTACCCAACTACCACTTCTTCAGGCATCTTGACAACTTTTTGCAGGGAAATCACTTCCACAACCAGCAGGATGCAGGAAATGCTTTCCAAGAGTTCATTGAAACCCAAAGCATGGATTTTTATGGTACAGGAATAAACAATCTTATTTCTTGTTGGCAAAAATATCTTGATTATAATGGTTCCTATTTTGATTAATAAAGATGTGTTTGAGCCTAGTTATGATGATTTAACATTCATGCTCTAAAACAACAATTACTTTTGTACCAACTGATAATAATTTCTTAATCAGAAACTTTTAGAGCACAAGTTATTCCTTCAGCTAGGTTCCTAATAAAGGGTGAACTCTGACGATGTCTGAACTTCCTGGTTTTGGCTTGATCTGGAAAAGATAGGAATTTGATTTGACAAAGACAGGATCATTAAAAAATACTGTGAGACACCTGGTTACAGTTGGAGGCTCCTCTGGACATCACTCACAGAAGTTGTCCTCAGGGAAGTACAGTGAGCTTGTAATATAGGATGTGAGTTTTTAACTATCGACATCTCATCCACCATTACAAGGAATTAAGGATAAAAATAACCTTAACTGTTTCCTAAAAAACCCTGTTGCATTCAGCAAGGGCACCAGCCTTCCTTTCTTCCATAAATGAGTAAATATTCATTCTAGGTGAAATGTTCACCTACCCTCAGGGCTAAAATTTGGCCTTGTGATAATAAGGTATAATTTATTGTTTATGCTCAGAATTAATGCCATTGCCTACTCAAAAAGATTCTGTAGCATTTTTTTTGCAAATATCTTCCACATATGGGCTATGGTAGAACCTCATGTGATACTGCCAGTGCTCTGAACTGCCATAGCTCTGAACTGCCAGTGCTATGTGTGGATTTGGATAGACAAAGTATTTGGATCTAATAATTAGGATCTATAACACTCAGCATCACAGGATCATAATGGACTTAGGAAACCAAAATATGATATTATATTCTTATTTGAACAGAACGTGAAATGGTGCATGAATATTTTCTTTAGCTAAATCATGTTTTATCATGCCAAAGTTTTCCTTCATGGGTTATATACTGACCAATTGCTTTGAAACAGGTTTTATTGGAATCTTGCTTTTTAATTAGATTGCGTGCTGGTTCTAAGCAGGATTTTTTTTCATTAATAATAAGTGTGATCATGGTCATATAAGAGATTTTTTAATCTAAAAATCTCTGGTCATTTTAGGTACAGGCTGTCAACAGCCAGACACTGTTTACTTTCAGCGACTGTGGCATGTTTATGTATGTCTACCTCATCAATTAGAAACAAATAGCCCAGAAAGGATGTACTCTTAGAATCTAAGTAAATAATGGAGATGGATAAATGAAAGTTACTAAATCAAGATGAAATACATTTCTAAAGCTGTGTCAGCTCTGCTTTCAGGCCCAAGCAAAACAAAATTGATCACCTGGTCACAATCCAAGGTCAAAGGTCTGAAACAGAGACTGCTGACACTTAGGTGAATGACATGTTTAAAATAATAGGATAAGAGAATTTTTCATCTAAAAGGAAAACAAAGCAAGGAATATACGTATATAGAGCAGTGTGTTATTGAGAATTACATAAAGACTTTTTACTTGATATTTTATTTTCTCCTGGTGAAATAATTTGGGATGAAAATCCATCTGAATTCAACAGAAAACTTTCACTGATTCATGAAGATCTCTGTTTCATAACATATGTCCAAATATGTGATTTACTCCAGTAGTGAAGGTGAAAAATCAACCTAAAAATGTGTTTGGTTTGTTTTCCTCTGCTTAGGTAATTTTTCTTAAAGTGTTAGGAGCAGCATGTTTTGAAGACTGTTTATCAATAAATAATAAAATGCTTGTAAAATACTGAGTTAAATATACAATCGTTTTCTCTCACAATATTAGGGAAAACTGGTAAGAATGGAAAATCAGTCACAGAAAACTGTACTCCATGGATGTTTGTTGGTTTTGTACTTCATAAATGCATGACTCAGGTTTGCCTGGAGGAGTATTTGTGACATCACAGCAAAGTTTTACAGAGGGGATGGCTTGCAAATCAGAGCTGCGGAGATAGGGTTTTTGAAGGACATTTTCACTGGATAAATTATTTTATTTAGTGCAGGGTCTATTTGATGATTTATCAATTTAGTCTGGTAAAAACTATCATTGCATTGATATTGTGGCAAAACAGCAAAATAAGTCTTATTTCCAAAAGAAGCCAGGGAGCATGAGATAAATAATCTTTTTCTCAGGATTAACTAAGAATTATACATCCAACACAAGTTTTGATTACAGCATGCTCAGATAACAGTGGAAATTCCAGATGAAATGTGGATAGAAATGAGGTTGTCAGCAGTCTAAACTAACAATTGATCCTTTCACTCAGTCAAAGGGATATCATTATAATTAATAATTATTTGATTTTTATTTGCACCTTAATCCAAATAAAGCAAAGTGATTGCATTTTTGGAAACTGTTACTTTTCAGTCTAAGATGGTTATTGCATCACCTCCAGTTGGAATCTGTTCCATCCATCATTGTTGTGTATCAAAGATTCATCGAGCAGCTGAGCTAGAATTCCCTGTTTATTCTGAAACGGCAGTCTTCTACATGACAGTAAAATCTGCCAAGTCCCGTCTCTAGGTTGCCCTGCCATTTATTAAATATTTTAGCCAGAAAGAAACATTAAGAAGGCCTACAGACTAGGAACACAATTGAAAAACCTCTAAGAAAGGAAATATCTTATTAATTCATTAAGTCAAAGTGCTTGTATCTACACTTGTATGACTAGAATTATGGTTCATTAACTTCATTTCTTTATATGAGTTAATTAGCTCAGAGGAGGCCAGAAATTAATTACCAGCTTATATAGTTTGTGCAGAATGGCATTCTGTTTATTTAGTTTCTCCTATTAACTTTTAATCTCTTCAAACAATAAAAGAGGTAATTAGTATTTTATAAACAAAAATGAATGCAACAAAGGCAAATAATTTGCCAAATAGTGAGACTCCTGTGTGGAACCTGATAGTTGTTTGGTTCAAGTTACAGACCTTTTTACTGTTAAGTATAAGCAAAAGAAGACTGGAAATGTAGGTAGTCTTAAGGCAGGGCCATGCAATCCATCATTAAAGATGAGCTACCTACTAATACCTCTCCGAGCAGGAAAATGAGCTTTAAAAAGTTTCCAGCTCTTTGAAAATAATTGCCCATGTATTCAACTGAAGTAAAAGTTGTAATTAACTTTACCAAGGTACAGGAATAGAGTTGTACCAAACAGGAAAACAGAAAGAAACATATTTCATTTAAGTAAAAAAGACACTGAAAACATCTGAATGTACATTTAAGCACATAAATGGCTATATTATTAATGCATGCTGTATTATTGTGATACAAACAAAAGGTCAAATGTCATCAGTGCCTTTAGTGTTTAACCAAGGTATGTTTCTGCACTAACACATACTGAATCTGTTTAGCAACTTATAAGATGAAACCTTGTATGTTGATAACATATATTAACCTTTGCTTCATTTTTAACTCTGCAGACTGCATATGTGATATTTTTGCAATTCTATGGTAATTTTAATAAGTACAAGGTAAATGTACAAAGATACAACACAGTGCAGATATCATCACCATATTTTTGTGTATATGAGTAAATAAATGCAAATATGTGTCAAGGATATTACTGAGGAAGTATTTCAGGAAATTCTTGATGAGTGTTTAAGACTTTTATTAGGTCTATTTATTCACTTTCCTACATCTGCAAAACCAGGTGCCTTTGTCCAGCTCTACAAAACCTAGAGAGAGTCATAAAAGCCCTCTTTAAAAAATCAAAAACCACCAGGAACTTAAGTCTGTAATCTTGAGACATTCATGGAGACATTCATTGAGACATTCCATACAGAGAAACAGGAGAGCTGGTTTTAGGTAAGGAAGGAAAAGCTATTATGAGTACATTAAGTATTTTCCAGTATGGCTTAACTGCTTTATTTTTGCTAGAATTAAAAAAAAAAAAAAAAAAAAAAAAAAAAAATCACTAATATATTAATAAAATGGCATCCTGTACAGTCTTTGAATGATGAGCTTTAGAAACAGAATACCATATCTAATGGTGTTTGCCTGGTGTCATAAAATCAACATAAGAAAGTTTCGTTAGAGTTGCTCAAATCTGAAGCAACACAGCACAGGTCTTCCTTATGCACAGGGGGTTAAATCTAGGCTCTGCTGAAGTCAACAGAAAAACTCTCACTGATTTGCAAAGAGACAAGTATTTCCCCCACTGAAATCCTACATTTTACTTCAGAGCTTTCAGACTTCTTTTTCATCTAAAATAAAAGAGAGAAGTGTCCTTTTTCCTACTGGATCTCTTTATCAGGTCAGCACATGATACAGATGAAGAATCATTTGGAATAAATCAGAAATATTCTGCTAGAACTAAAACAAAACAAAAACACGAACAAACAAAAAACAAACCTCCTTTAAATGACAGAAAGATAATATCTAATCTAATAAGCCACAATAATAGATGCCATGTTGAAAACTGTGGCAACAAAGGATGAGTCTGTATATTTCTCCAACATGTTAGTGACTTTGAAAAGTAAAGGAATTAGAAATGATTCAAGGCATTCACTGAGTCCTGAATCTGATTGTATCAAGGCTTCATCAATGAAACACAGTATTTGCCACTGTCCAGTGTACACAAAGGTCTTCATTGGAATTGTTTAAATCATAACAATTAATTTTAGCCTCTGATAAAGAATAGAGTTTTCCTTTCTCCTTGGCTGTCTTGTGTTTTATTCTGCTTTTGTCTTAAAATCCTCTTGATGTGAAACAGCTGCCATCTTCAACCTGATTAACAGATAGGCATGGGTTCTTTATTGCCAGCATTAGCTTTACAGCACAAATCACATGGCTTCAAAAGGCTGGGGAAATGATCAAACTGCTCACCACTATTACTAATGATTTCAAGCATTTCACCACGCCTAACTGTTGCTGCCTTTGCATATGATTTTCCCAGATAATTCCTGAATATGCTGACATGCCGTGTCAAGTTGGTTTCTGTAGTTCTGATGAGAAACAAAGCAAAAGCTCTCACCTGAACACAGTCTCAGTCAACCAAGTGTGTTACATATGCCTTTTTTAATTTGCGCCTATTATTTCAACCTACAAACACTACCAGCATCTATATGTATAAGGGTGAAAAGAATGAAAGTGGTATCTTTTTCATTTTGACATCAGTTTTGACTTTTAATGGTAGGATGTAATTGCCATATGGAGAAAAACAAATCAATAAATCTGATGTAGAAGCTCAGGGACTTCACTTTATTTATATAAATATTCTTTCCCCATTAAAAACAAGTGACCAGTTTTTGCAGAAGTTCCTCTGTTTTCAGTTCAACATTTCCCATTATTTTCATAATTCTTCATCATTTTTACTCTCACTATTCATTATTTTTTTAGAAGGAATTTTATCTATTCCTGAGCTAGCCATTGGTCTGCAAGTAACACACTGAATTTGTTACAATTTCTACAAAATGGGAAAATTGTCATCCATCCCTCAACTTCGTTTCCCTCTGCAGCCCAGTACCTTGTTTCTCTCACTAATACAGAGAATTCTTCCAATGTCCTCACCAGCTAGAGGTATCCCACAGAAGAGTTCTCTCTGCTCTTCATTGCATTAAAAAGTAGTTTTAAAACTCAGAGTACTTAACTTGCACTTTACTTACAAACCTCTGCCTCCTACTTCAGGGACAGTTGTCATCTGTGGCAGCATCTACTGCATTTTGAGAACTCAAAAACCCCACCTTCCCAAAAGACCCACACTGACACCTGCTCACATAGGTTTGTATTCAACATAATTTTCTCATCTAAATAGAATTATGTCCTCTGGAAGGTTCTGTCTCTGAACACTCCTACCAAATACCCTTTCATTACTTATTCCCTTTTTGTTATTTACCAGCTTTACAACTCTGATGTTCCTGCCGGGCCTGGTCTCCCTCCCTTACTGACCTTTGCTCTCTCATTCTTCCATTAAGAGTTCACAGAAGTTGATCTTGAACACTGGGGCATCTTCCACTTCCTTGCTAGTTTAGTTGAATTTAAGTGAACAGCTTGTGAAATTCTGTCTTTTTCTCTAGACTTTTGCCAAAGCTGGGTTTTTTCTTTGCATCTTTTCCTACACTTGCCAGCTATTTTGTAATTTACCTCAGCTTTCTCATGTGTAGCAATATCTGCATTTCTCTGATCCTAATGGTCCTATCACCCTGTTTCCTTTCTTTCTGCAACACACATTTTGACCCCTGCCTTCCATCTCGTCCTCTGTAGCTAACTCTTTCTGAAGCAAACATGCTCCTCTATGGCAAGACAACTGCATTTCAAGCATTATCCTCGACTGTGAGCCTCTGCTGTTCATCTAACATTGGTAACCTTAAGTTATTTTGCTCTGCAATGCTGCCAAATGACAGCTTCACCTACATGTGACACTGATATGCAATTCAATCTGCTGAATGACTTGAGAAAAAAACTTCGTAACTCCATGATAAATATCTAATTAATATGGATTTACAAAGCCACTTCAGTCACTTTTCACTAATATAGAGCCAGAATTTGTACAGTACACAAGGGTATTTCTGTGTTCCTCTTCAATGTTTGAATTCAATGCTATAGCTATGTTTTGACCTGTTATGATCCCATCTCTTCTTATTCTCCCATGGTTCCCTTTTTTCTTTTACTATTTATTTTACTTCTGTTTCTTCCGCATCCCTTCCAAACTTGCAGATTGATGCTTTACAGCTGCTTCTGCACTAAGAATCTGCAATTGTCTAGCCAACATCCTCAGACTTTCTGACTCCATTCCTTTTTTAAATACAGCAGTAACCAGATCTTTAATCAGCAAACAGCAGCTCAGTTCTGCCTGCTTTTTGCTTACAATTTCCTATCCTTTATATCCCTCCTAACCTTCTGTTCCTATCATTTTTCACTGCAACCTTTGTTAGCTTTGTCCATTTTTTTAACTCTTTTATAGGGTATTTGTATGAATAACGAGTTATAAAATTACAGTGTGCTCTTCTGAGTTATTAGAGCATGACATAGGTCATGTTCCTTGCTACGTGAAATCCAGTGACACATTTGGGACATTTCTGTGACCAGAAGCCTTCTCATCTTGATGGGTATGAAGTTAACCTTTGTCATTCCTGCATACACTTATTGACATATCAACTCAACTACAGGACCTTTGAAAAGGAATGTGAATTGTTAGATACGAGCTTTCAAGATCCCAGGTAGGCCTACTGAAATATTTTCAAAGAACATGATTTACTTCCAAATCTGATCTGAATGACTGGGTCCTTCTCCTTCCTCTTCAACAGATTTTTGCAGTGACATGTAATTTAACATAGGCTGTTCTTACACTTCTTTCTTTGGTAGTCTCAATGAAAAACATATTTCATGAAGCCATCAAACCTTTGCTGGATAACAGCAGAGGAATTTGTTGCAACTTCCATAAAATACTTACAAAGTCTTCCCATTGCAAGAATGTTTCTGCAATTATTTTAATTAAAGCCATTTTTCCAGTGGCTTTTTTCGTCTCTTTTAAATGTCTCTTAAAAGTTTCCTCACCATAAATCCACAAACTAAATGAAAGGACATTAATCCAGCCCATCTTTCCTCCTTACATCCAATCATCTCAGTAAAGTTTTTGTCTCCTCTTTTATTATGGTTACATACCAGCATCCTTGTGAAGTTCGTATAGCCATGATGGCATACATCATGGCACCATACCTGTGAGGAGAGGAAATGATCATCTTTCCTCCCCCCACATTCTTACTATCGACCAAGGTTATTCTCTTTATCATGTGCAGATTTTATTGAGTGATGCCAAGTGAGATGAATAGAAGCAAATAATGACAGTGCCGCAGTGATGAAATGAGAGACAGAGGTCATCTAGGTTTTATACTGAACAAATTGAGTCACATCCACTTCTCATCCATTATTTAGGGGTGATTGGGCAGGCTTGGCTTCTATAGATTTGATAATCATTCAGATGTCCATATTAAATATGTAACATAAATTTCTCATTCGGCTGTCGATGACTTGTCACTGCAAAACAACAATGCATAAAAAGGGCTATAATGTATGGATTCTCAGAAATATTTGACATAAATAAATATGTAAAAGGCAGATAATAAAATCTGTTTCTGTCTGCCTGCCAGCTAGCCTTCATGTCAGACTGGACAGCCCCATCTAATACTGTGATTTTATGCAGCTGTATCCTATGAATATTGGCCTGCACACTAGAGATTAAAGCACAGCAGATGTTTCTCTGCAGGCTAACAAATATATCACCCCTGATAACGAATGACAAATGTTGTTCCATATTGTGTCAGACAAAACCAGGGCTCTTGTAAAACAAGTGTTACAGCTGGAATAGGATATTTTAACACAGTTACCTAAGGAGCAGACAAACAGACAGCCGCCTGCTCAAAAGGTAGCAGAATCCTAACCTGCAGACATGCAGGCTTAGCAGCAATTAAGTGCTGGAGTTCAGGGAAAGAAGAAAAAAACCCTCCTAACAGTAGTATGGAATATTCAAGTCTTTCTCTATATTATTGTCAGATTTTTGTGTGTGATCGTGTCATGGATCATTTGTTGCTATCTACCACTATTCCTCAGTCATAGTCATACAGAGGAGAGTGTGATTTGATGTGGAGCAAGGGTATGCAATGGTAGGAGGCGCACAGAAATTCATCCTGTTGTAGTCCAAATGATGAGTTTATTTGGTTTTTTATTCCACAATCTTGTGCTATCCCAATGGCTTCCAAGAGGCAGAAATACAAATGTAAGGAGAGCAGGAAGGACAAAAATAGCCTATGCCTTATGAAATATTACACTAGGCTAATTAGTGTACTGCATTGTTATTTATCACCGTTTTATTTGGGTCATTTTTTCCCCCTTGTACAAATTAGTGATACTTTAATGACTGGTCAGCAGCATGCCCTAGAATATGTCTTGACAGCATGGAGGTCATATTAAGTTCTCTGTCTTTACCTCTTTGTTAATTCAGTATCCTTTGTCTGCTTCCTTGCAAAAATAAACCCTGTAACCTTCACAGGAGACAAGGTGCTTGAAAACTCAGCAAGTAAGGAAGATGGGATCATATTTTGATGCTCAGAATATTTGGAAGTATCAGCTGCTGTACTTTCTGAATGTATGCCATTAGCATTTTTTCCTTAGCTTTTGAGTTGTCATTTCTCCAGTGAACAGAGTACTAAAATAAATACGTTTTTGCTGCTGGCAGACAACAGAGGAAAAAGGCAATACAGCAACATGGCAACTTTCAATCACTTCCTGACTTGTTAATGAACTTTTTTTCCCTATTCTGAGACTTTGCTTTTGAGCTATGGTGTTTTCCCCAAGCCATTTCATACAATGAGATGGTAACAGTTGTTTGTCTGATAAAGCACGTACTATTTAGAACACAGATGTTTGATTATTATTTATTTCTCTCTGAAGCCCGCTAATTCAGTCCCAAATGATCTTTTTTTTTCCTTTTGCTTAAATTTAATTTGGAATGTATGTTGTTGGTAAGTGACAGATAGTTTAATTATTAATAGGATCCCGCAATGCAATGCACCATAGTTTTAAAGTCATCTGGGGCCAAATCAATGCTACTTCCTTCCTTCCTTATGCTTCTGGGATTCCTTGAAGAATGCAAAGGTAATTACAAAACTCATGACAAATCTGCATATATTATGTCCTTTCCTCAACATTTGTGCTTGCCTATGGTTTCATAAAGTATCATTCTTACTATGAAAAGGTAATGAATCAGGAGGGGCTTCTGCTATGGTTGCTTCCTTGGGAGAATGCATTATCTGGGGAGCAAGGGGAGGGGGAGAGCGGAGGAAGAGAGAGAACGGAGGAGGGGGTGGAGATGCTGAATACTGGTGCTATAGTGCATGATACTGAAACAATGGTGGATGCACTCAGCCCCTGTGAAGGAGTTTGACTCCATGGGATATGGTTGCTGTCTTGGGGCATAATCAAAATATGAACCAGAAAACAGGACAAATATACTGAAATAATTGACAATTTATCCATATTAGGCACATAGTAAACTCCTAGAGATGTATTTAACTGTGTTGATGGGTTACACTTTCTAAGGTATTGAATGTCTTTCCTTAATAATTTCCTGGCACTCAGGATATTTCATTTAATGTATTAACACAAATTGGAAGAGGGGATTTGTTTGCACAGATTCTGCTTCTAGTATATAACATGCTACTAATACTGGAAAGCTGTGGAACTGCTGACACTCTAAGCCAAGTTTAGATATGGGCCTAAACCTGGATTATGTACTTGGGCATTGGAACTGAGGCTCACTCCAGAGCCTGGATTGATCGATGATTCCCAGAGCTTTCAGAAGAAGCAACAGGGAGTATATTTCCAACTTCAGACTTGACTGTAAAAACTGTGAATTTAAACAAACATTGAATTAATTCTAAACAAGTTTGGAAATTTAAGAAATGAGAATAGAGAATATATAGAGCTGGCATCATTTAACTGATCTGTGATTTTAGATGGATGCTTGATAGACTGCAAAGGTGAGGTGAAGGCCCACAGCTGGGGAGTGAAAGATGAAAGTTGAAAGCTGCTTGGTGAAACTTTATTAACATGACCCAGTTGAGGTCACAGCTAAGAGGGCTGTCTTTAGTCAGCAAATACGGTATAAAAACCTACTCAGCAGACTGAATGCTTCAACTGGTAAAACATTAACAAACTTAACTTTTAAATATTTTACTAATGTGATTGAAACCATCACTAATCTGTAAAATTTGCCCTTGCAGAGAGGCAGCAATAGAGTGGTAGAAAGTGCTACCAACAACAGTTTGGTTTTTAAACATTGCATGTTCTATTCCTACCAAATGATCTAGTCATTCTATGCTGTTACTGTTCTACCACTAAAATCTTTGACAAACTAGCACCAAACAAATATGCAGTGATCAAAGAAGAAAATACTAATGCAGGTGAAGTTTTGGTCATCCTTCCCCTTCTTGTACAGAAGAATTTAAAACTCATAGAAAGGCTACTCAAATGTTATGAATAAAATTTTAAATATCTCAAAAAATAGAATAGCTAACCTGATTTTAAAATCAAATATGTTACTTATTCTGATGAACACTTGATCTTTGGATAGTGCTTCCTAAATTGTTTTGGAAATGGCATTTCCAATTCTCAGTCCAATAGACATTTTCAAAAATTTCCCTTACAGGTCACTATTCTTTCAGAACAAAACCACTGGAAAACAATAACCAAATGATCATCAGTGAAGTTAAGGAAGACTGGGAAGTAAAACTAATGTGAAGAGCTTATTGTTCGAATTTTATTTATTTATTTATTTTTAAATGAAGGCCAGTCATGGCAAAAAAATACAGATATGCTGGATTATATAGCAGGTTTTTCACTCTTATGTACTTTGATACCCTCTAAATAAGAATAAAAAATTTTGCTGAAGAAAGGTCACAAAACATGTTATCAAGTAAGGGTATTTGTAGATCAATGTACATAGATTGATGAATGAAACTATTCAAAATAAATTTACCTTGAAAATTAATACCTATTTGAGCTCTAAATGTATTTAAGATATGAAATAATAACATTCCAGTTAACAATAAACATGCCTATCTGACTTTAAGAGCCCTAATTTGCAGCTGGGAAATTGGGGAGAGCAAAGAGTAAAACTAAACCAAACCAAACCAAAACCAAAACCAAACTCAAAATAATAAAAACCCTCGCAACAACAAAGCAACAACCCCCTCCCTCCCAATCTTTAGATTATCTCTAAATCTCTTAACAATTATTCCAAAATCTGCATCTTATTGCACTATACCATGATATTCTATTTTGAAGTTTCAGTGTTTTACTGTTGGAACAAATGAACTCAAAACTCAGATCAGACAAAACTATTGAGTTGATTCCTGGGAGAAATCACACAAAATCACTAGTTTCCAAATGTAAGATATAGTTGAGAGTTCTTTCTGAGACCCTTGGCTCTCTTTTGTATTTTGCCATTCTTCTACAGAGCTTCTAATATCTGTATTTCTTTGGAACTGGCCCAGGGGAGAACAAGCCCCGAAAACAACAAAAGAAGAAACTGTAAAACTGGCTGCATCTCCTACCAAAATACAGTTTAAGTTCCCCTTTCCAATCAGAGGTACAAATTCCCTTGGCTGCTCTGGGGCTTTCCACAGGAGTGGAAAGGTTAGCAGTCTGTCTGTCCAGCTGCTCAGCAAAGGGCACCAGGCACCAGGACTTCCCACTATACAGCCCTTTTTCTCTTCAGCAATCTTCTGCCTCCAGGCTCTGGCTGGGATTGCTCCCTTCCTGCTCACTGCATCACCAGCAGAACGGCAGGTACATTGCTCTCATTCTCCAGCAATATCATGTTCCCAGATGGTCTGACTTTAATTTTAGGGCTTTTTTTTTTTTTTACAATGAAGCAATTTTTCTGCCTTGAAAGAAAACCTTCCATGTGCTATTCGGTTGGGATGGGATCCCAAAGATAAATTTTTTTTAGATGGAGCGAAATTCTTTCCTGTTACATAGCAAAGGCTGTTCCAACCCCCTGCATTTAGTACAAATGCACAGCATATTTGCTACCACGTGACAGGTGAATAATTATGATCACTACCAAAACCTACATTAAACCACAGGGACATCTGTGTAGAAAAACAGAATAAAGTGGCTGAGGTTCATTTTGTAATATTTACTTGTGCTCAAAGGCTGCAACTGGAATGCTGAAACTTGGAAATTTGTAGTTCCTAAGACTACAGATGCTCTTTTTCAGCTCCAAAGCTGTTTCAACATCATGATACCTGTAAGATAACCCTTCCCTCTCACCCCCAAGTTTCCTCTATGACTTTTATGAATACAGAGCTTTGTCCTCTAGCTATAATTAACTTAGATGCTTGGATACCTGGTAAGAGCTCTTCAATGCAGTGACAAAATCTTGGCCAGGAACGCTTTTTTCCTAGTAAGGGACATAACAGGACTGGTGGGAAAGAATAGCCACTCAGCAGCCATTACATCAGATTTCTCTGAAACTGAAAAAAATGATAATCAAGCACATGCCAAACTGGAGTTATACAGGAATGTTTTAACCTAAAAATCCAGAAAAATAGTGGTAATCAAAACTGTGCTTTTCTTTTGCCTTTGATAAATACACGTTTTTTAATAGTGATCACTTATTTTTTGAGAAAAACAGAAGTGATTGTTTTGCTTTCCAGATTAAGATTATTATATCTTTGTATCTTTATATCTTCTGATTAAGTACATGACTTTCCTGTTAACGGGAGAAACCATTCTCTCAGTTCCTTGTAAAATCTATGCATAATAAGTTTCAAAGTATGTTCCTTATATGGTTCTATGAGTTGGAAAATTCATAAAGCTCCTTCTGAACCAACATCAGAGAGGCTCTCATTGGGCTCTCATCTCTACATGGGATGTTTTAAATGTACTAATTACATTTAGCTCATTATCAGAAAGTCCAACACTGTCTTGATACACAGAATTTACCATTAATGGATATCCTGACGCTAGGCATGACTACTGGAAATGCTGGACATACATAATCTTCATATTCACAGTGACCACTGGTCTAGCATTTGCCACCAGCAACTCAACAGCTGCTAAAACTAGGCTGTTGGATGTCTGAAAATCAATTAAGTGGCCAGAAATTATATTTTTCTTCTCAGATAGAATTCATGGTGAGAAATGGGACAAGTTGATGAAATCTTGACTTTGGTAGCTGTAGTCAGTCAGAAGCACAATGCCACAGCAGCATTCACCTTTCTGAAATCCACATGGCTGTGTGGCTGGGACAGCAGGCTGCTGTTTAGAACTCAGTGCTCTCTAATCAGCTCCATGGAGGCAGGTGATTTTTGGTTGAACTGGTCA
The DNA here is from genome assembly GCF_964273445.1 of Streptopelia decaocto. Classification (NCBI taxonomy): domain Eukaryota; kingdom Metazoa; phylum Chordata; class Aves; order Columbiformes; family Columbidae; genus Streptopelia; species Streptopelia decaocto. Next base: position 99,667,789 of record NC_138655.1, read on the forward strand.
CTAAGTGCATGCAACTGATTGCTGCATCTACAGAAATTGTTAAAGAAGTTATCCACCACCTTAGGTAGAAACGTTAGACCCAGCAGACCCAGCCTCTGCAGACAGTGGCCCATTTAATTCAGTAATGATGCTTTGAGGTTATTGTTGGTAATATCATTGTCACAGGAATTATTTTATAACACAACACATCTTAGTAAAAAATTAGCTGGTAACCTGCATTTTTGTGCTTTTATACTCATCCTGAAGAAATATGACCAAAATGAAAGCAGAAAGGCGTAAAGCCTAAGTACACAGAGGTGTTGCTCTCATTGCAGAGAAATGCACTGATTCTAAGGGGCTGAACATGACGATGCAAACCATATTAGGGAAATTGTTAGTGCAATAGAATAAAGTTTTTGTTCCTATTAGAGATCAAAATAGCTATTGAAAGACTTTGAAACAGCATCTGAGACAGGACTTGTTCTTGTCTATGAAGGAGGGAACAAAATCTCTAATGCTTAAAATGAATAAATATGAATGTCAACTAGTAAACAATAAACAGTTAAAAACAAAAGAAAACAAGAAGACGCAAAACAGACCTTACAGTCATATCACTTCCTCCAGCTGGAAAGAAATCAACACAAACAGTGTTCTTTTGTTGCACTGTCTAAATGTAACTGATGTACAGTAAACAAAACTGAATTTATCCAAAGACAAAAAAAAAAGAAATTCATGCACAAACTCTGGAAATTTACACAGAGCTCATATTCAACCTTTTATGTTTAACTGTTTAGCATCCCTCTTCTCCTACCCCAACCAATTAATACGGACACTATATCTCTCCCCTCCTTTTTCGGTCAAAGAATCTTGGCACAACCAGCACAAACAAACTTTGCTAACAGCTTTAAACTTGGAAGGCCCGCTTTTTAAATATTTGCCGCTACATAATTGAAACAGCTGTTTTAATGAGATACCTACTGTCATCATTTTACCCTGGCTGAGCTGGGTGACAACAAAGCAGTAATAACGAATTCAATAATAATTAACTCGGGTCATCTGCTCATCTGTCATGGCTCATCAGCTTTAGGGAGAAAAATCCCAGTGAACTTCTCTCTTTTGTGAGCTTTCCAAAACTCCGCAATAAAATGCTTAGAGAGGACTCTAGGTAGCCCTTCAAAAGTTCTAAGCAAACTGGTAAGTAGGTTAATTAAATTTTATGCATGTTTAAATGCTAATGATTACATTCCTAACATTACAGTGTAATCTGTTATGCAATGATGTCATGCAAGCAGTGGTTTTTAGTGCCTAGCACATTTCCATCCTGATGTGGAGTAGCTCTGGATCATTTATTGGAGGGCAGGAAGTTGACAGTGGTGTTTCAGAGCCAGGTTTTACATTTAGATCCTCTCCCTGTCTGTTGAATGTTAAGCAGGGGAGTTACAGAAAGCCACTGATTTTATGCCTACTGCTGCATCACAGAGGGTGATCCAACATACCCACAGCGAGTTTTCTTAGCTGCACAATAAATAAATAAATATAATAGCAATTCTGGGGAAATCAATAAGGATGGAATTCCTCCCAAATTACTCTCTCCCCAAAAGAAAAAATATTTTTTGACTCACTCTGAGGTAGATTTTTTTAAATTTTTTTTTCTCTTTTCCATGAAGATGAAAGGAATTTTTCAGAGACTAAAAAGTATTCTTCCCTGACAAATCAAAGGTATGGGCGTGTTTTTTCTTTTTTTTAAAAAAAAAAAAAATAATGATTTTGAGGGTAAGATATTAATATCTGTTGTCTTTGAACATGGAACATTTTTTTAATTTTATTTTTCTCCTTTTGTGTGAGGAAAAAAGATGGCTCTTACTGTTATCACAGGTCTTTTTTTTTTTTTTTTTTTTTCCCTTAATTTGGATCAATTTATGAATTCTTATTAAAAAAAAAAAAAAGGGACACGGGATAGCTGTTTCAAGCTTCTGAGCTCATTTTGCCATTTTGCGTTCAGTGAAACTTGACCATGTTTATCATTCAGGATTTAGGTGGTGGTTGGTTCATAGATAAACCCTACCTGTATATTCAAAATTTCAGAAACAAATTTTAAAAAAACACCCTTGAAAAATTTCAAATGGCACCAGCATATTTGTTGTCAGGTTCTGTAAAACTATGACCAGTTCAGTTTTGGAGAAAGCGTTCTGTGTACTGATTTTAAAAGCAGCAATAACAGACATCAGGTATGACATCATAATCCTTCCAGTATGCTGGCTGAAATTTCAGAAAGATTTCAACTGATGGAATATAAGAGTCAAGGTGAATTAACCAGTTATTTTTGCAGGAATCTCCAACAAAAATGTCATCTAATTAGAAATCTAAAATTCTGTTCTCACCTTGCTCTCTGGACATTTTGGTAAAACCTGATGTAGTTGAATTTTTTTTGCTGCGAAAAAATAAACTTATTATCTTCTCAAGAATAACAATATGTAATGTGTCATTTAGTTACTGTATAATAGGTATAATTATTAAATAAATAAGAGCAAGTTATTTACTTCTGAATAATGGCAAATAAACCTTCTAGAAGAAGAAAATGGTTTAACAAAGGACCAGGAAATCTTCTCTTGCTTATATATTATTCTAAACTAAATGTGGAGGAGAACAAATTTTGAAATTAGACAATATGGACGCTTTGATTTGTAAGTAAGAAACATATTTGTATCTGTACTACAGAGCTACAGCACAAAAATGGACTAAAAAGCATTATATTACAGTAGCAGGTGTGATGCATATTTCCAGAACAAAGGCTCTGAAAATGGACATGTCTTTATAGAGTAGTGTACCTTCAGTACAGTATAAACAAAAAATATACCATAGGTGAAAAGTAGTAAATTTGACCATTGATGCGTGGGCAAATATTAGAAGCCTAATATGATATGTTTTGAAACAAAATAATTTAATTTTCAAATATTAATTTACTACAAAAAGCACTTTGAACAACTGCACCGCAAAATTATTAGTGTAAATTTAAATTTTTCTGGAAAAATCTTTCATTGTCTATTTTAAGCAAAGTATTCACATTGAAAATATTTTCTTATTTTACATTTTTTGTCATATTCATACACAGGGTTACAGCACTGTGGAAGACTTGAAGAGAAAATACTTTTTTTTTTTTTTTAGGATTACACATATGAAGATGAGAATTTATAGTAAATTTTGACTTCTGGCTTGCACCTATGGAATCAAATTCTGCAGTTTTGTCAGACACGTCTAAGAATTTCTTTTTGGGTAGATTAAGTATTTTGCATAAAATAAAATCTGTTGAAAAATGTTGATTAGTTTCATACATTCTGTGACAATTTATCAGTTTCAACAAAAACTTCTCCAGTTAAAATAAAAATTCTATCTGTGCTGGAAAGTAGGGCATTCAATAGGTGAAAGCACATACTAGGAATTATACATGATGAACCTGCTCTATTAAATTTCTCCTGTTATGAACAGTTTGTGTAAGTAATTAAATATTCATGGGGTGGAAGACAGAGCAACTCAGAAGTTCTTGTGTATTCCTTGACGGCTCATGGGTCTTAGACTTATTAAACATATAAGGCAACTACGTCATAGCTAAGGATTTTTAACAAACGTTCTAGCTATATTGTATCTTTCTCTTCTTTCCCAAATTATTTTCACAGTTAAACATAAATGTTCCAGCTTCAAGTTTCTCTGAAGCAGATGCTATTTTTTTTTTTTTTTTTAATATTGAATGTGTACAAAGTGATGCACAGCTGACAGTTAATCAGTCGAATGGCTATGATCACATAAGTAGTCAGCAAAAATCCAGGAAAATAAACATATAATCCAGGAGAGCCACTAGCTTCTGGAAACAGAGCTTCTGTTCAACAGAGATGCAATATACATTACTGATTGAGAACCAGCAGACCCATAATTTTCTACAGATAGCAAGTCACTTTGGCATGCTTCTGCACTCGCTGGTCAGAGGTGGACTTTGAGGGTGACAGATTGCTTTATGTGTCGCTTCAGACAAAGTGAGAAACACAAAGTTCTCCTGATTGAGGGGTGGGTGTGGATCAGAGGGGCCATCCTGGGGGACATCAGGACATCAGGAACTGGCAGCTGAACTAAAGAGTTACAAATTGCATTGTGGAGCCTGACTGGTGTCTGGGTTCCATCCAAAGCCGAAACTCAAGACAAACTCAAACCAAACTGAAATGGCTACTTTCCTACAGTCTCCCAGCTACTTGCATGCAATGAAATCTACCTTATGGAAACTGCTAAAAGTATTCAGGCTACAGGAATGGCAGAAAAACCTGAAAAGTTGCAGAAGTACTGTTCAGAACTAAACATCCACTATGCTGCAATCTTCTCTAAACTGTGGCTTAAGAGAGCTGACCTCATAAGCTGACTTGTGAGTTTGGGCTGTGAATCTCACAGGGCAGTTTCTCTCAAAAAACTTTTCAGATCGTCAGCATTTAAACAAGGTCCAGATGTATCTCAACAACCTTAATATATGTTTTACTTGTTTTAAATAACACATTTCAGTCATCAGAAATTAGTCTGAATCTGCATGGTCGTCTTCTATTTTTGTCTGGACTTAATATATGTATCTGCAAAAAGTTTATATTGTTTACTTGCAATATTTTTAAGCTGTTCTTTCTGGAAACATGTTTTTCAGTGAACTAATAACTTGTATGATGCTTTGAGACCACAAGTACACAAACAGAAAATATAAGTATGTATAAATTAAACTCCTCTGCTCTCCATGACATAAAAATTTCTTGTAAACTGGTATAATGGACTGGAAATTCTATTGAGCTTAATTTAACATTAAGCATATTTTTTAAATATTCCATTTTAAGTATGTAACAGCTGAACAACTGAACAAAATATTATTGACTATTGAATTTATCTGGCTACTTCTATTAAGTCTATTTGGAATGCTCAGAGTTAAGCACAGGTACAAGTGCTTTGTAAGATAAGAATCATAGAATACCAGGTTGGAAGGGACAACAAGGATAAATGGTCCAAACTTTCTTGCCAAAAGCACTGTCTAGACAAGATGGCCAGCTGAATCTTAAAAATGTCCAGTGTTGGAGAATCCATCACTTCCCTGCGGATTTTATTCCAATGGCCGATTGTTCTCATCATGAAAAGTTACCCTTGTGTCCAACTGGGATCTCCCCAGAAGGAACTTGTACCCATTACCCCTTGTCTTTTCCATGTGACTCCCTGCAAAAAGGGAGTCTCCATCTTCTTTGTAACTACCCTTTAAATACTGGAACGTGGTGGTGAGGTCTCCCCTAAGCCTTTTTTTCTCAAAGATGAACAAACCCAGTGCTCTTAGCCTTTCTTCACATGGCACCTTCCCAGTCCTGTGATCAGGCCCTTCTCTGGACCATCTCTAGTCTGTCCACATCTTTTTTGTGTGTAGTGAGAACCAAAACTGAACACAGTATTCTACGTGTGGCCTGACAAGCGCTTTATGCTGGTGAAGCCCTTGCTAATGCAGCCCAGAATCCTGATCCTGTTGGCCTTCTTTGCCTCAGTGGGACACTCTTCACTCATATTGAGCTTGTTGTCCACCAGGACTCCCACGTCCCTTTCAACACTGCTGCTCCCCAGCCAGGTAGATCCTAGCCTGTGCAGCACTCCTGTATTATGTTTGCCCAGGTGCAAGAACTTACACTTATCCTTACTGAACTTCATATGGTTCTTGTTAGTCTACTCTTCCAGCCTATCCAGGTCTTCCTGCAGGGTGGCTCTCCCTTCCAAAGTGTCCACTTCCCCACTCAGTTTGGCCTCATCAACAAACTTTATCAGAGTACGCTTGGTCTCATCATCCAGATCACTTATGAAGATGCTAAACAGTGTTGAGCCCAATATTGATCCCTGGGGGACCCTATTCATGACAGACTACCAGTTTTAAAAGAAGCCATCTACCACCACCCTCTGGGTACAGCCTGTCAGCCAGTTCCCCACCCACCGCAGAGACCACTTTTCTAGACCGTAGAGCATCAGTTTCCCCAGGAGAAGGCTGTGGGAAACCATATCAAAAGCCTTGGAGAAATCCAAGGAAACAACATCCACTGCTCGCCTCATATCAACTGAGCATAGGTTACATAGGTTTGTCAAGCACAACTTGCTCCATCATAAATACAATGAAATCAATTGTTGTACAGTGTACAGTATGTTATCACATGTAGTCTTTTTATAATTATTAAACTTGACCACAAATATGGTGATTTCTGGTTTTCAGCATAGAAAATGCATGCAAGTTGTCAAAGTAAAGCTGGAAATTTTTGATCGAGGGCAATCTAAATATCAAGCGCTATCTAAGCAAGGACACTGGGTTTCAGTATTAGATACCTTTATCCTATGCCAGCAATAAATGAGATAACTGGCATGGGCTGGATAGAGTTTGGGATAAGGAGTTTGAGGGAGAGGGTGATATTTGCATAAGGGAGGATTCAACATGAAAAGAATGATGGGTCAAAGATGTGACCTGGAAGCTTTCTTGATGAGTAGAAGAAAGAGCAGGCCAGTTATGGGAGAATATGTTGAATGGCATAACTTGGAATAATAAGAAGAGGGCTGTTTGGGCAAGAATACTACATAGTGATGAAGGGCATGAAGCCTGAGACTGAATAAATGTAAGTTAAAAATAGGGAGAGGAACCACTGACATCCAAGAAGCGTGGAAAGGGCAGGTCAGAAGGGTGAAACAAAAGGGATCACACTTCAAGGGAATGTTAGACAATTCCTCTCTACACCTCATTTCCAAATACACAAGAAAACAAAATGGAAGCTCTCTGAGTCACCTCATGCCACTGCAAATGTTCTCAGGAAACCAATCCTGTTCTAGTGCTAATCAAAACAATGTTACTGAGAATTTTTTACTAATGCCTGTAACTTGGAAAAAATGGATCTAGAAATTCTGTCATGCTGAAGAACAGTAGCACAAGACAGAATGTTTTGCTTTTGTTTCAAATTGTAATTTCGCATACAATCAGCTTGAAATATTATGAAATTTTCAAGATATGCTTTTCAAAAAAGAAAAACTGAGAATTAATGGATGTCTGTACAACTATGACTCAGCTTCCTTGCATGTGAAAACTTGCTGCAGCCGTTAATTGGTCTGTCTTCTGGACCTTGGTCTTCTGAATCAGCAGAATGTAATGACTGTCTTTTAACCTTTTTTATTTCTAAATGAGATCACTAGGTCTTATGAGTAAACTCATACTATCATATAGTACTATACTCTGCTGCTGCTACAGTTTCCATATGATTCAAGCCAAGCCACTTGAAATAAATTTTCCAAGGAGACATTAAATAATGATTCTTTTCAGAGGACAGCCTGAAACTGTGAATAATGGGACTTGAATACAGCTGTGGCTAGAACTGATAATTTTAGGTGTTCTGCATCTTAAATCAAAACAATAAAATGTTAATCTTGAACTGTAAGTTAAGCTTATTGAGCATTATATATATATATACATAATTGAAATAATAAAGAACCATGTGTCTCACAATAAGTTAATCTCAAGGAACAATTAATATAACGTTGCTATGAGAAGATCCAAAGTTATTGTATCTTAAGGGGTGACAAATACAATAGCATTTGGGAGTCACGTACAGATGGGGAAGTAGTGTATTAAGCATCTTCTCATTATTTGAGCATTGCTTATCCTAGGTCTTGTATAAAAACAGTACATGATCACAAACTTGAAGAATATGCTGCTCTACATACAAACAACTGAAACAGAGTAAAATCTTGTGGGCAAGAGATAGTCTGTGTCCTGTGCTTTGAATGCTCAGTCATGCAACCTGAATCACTAGCCTCCAGTATTTTAATCTTTCTGTATGTCAAATGTTCCTCATAGTGGGAATACGGTAGACACAAGCCATCCAAGTAATTTCCATGTGAACTAAGACAATTTGTGTTCCACAGTGTTAGTAATGTAACACCTGAACTGTACATGATTTTGTACAAGCCTCTAGTCATAACTGATAACAAAAAAAAATAACTGTAAGCAAAACAGAAAACAAAGATTGGGAGAATTTTAGCTAACAGACTGTAAGGAGGTGAATTTTGCTGCATTTCAGGAATTTCTCCTTCTTTTTTCAGACTTTTTCTTTTGCATGAAGAAACTCATACAGACTGGGCTATATAGAGGCTTGAATTCATACTAAACAGGAGGCACATAACTCACACAAGACCAGATTTTCTGCTGAAATTCCATGCTAGTTTTACCATCTGATCTTTCTAGTCTTAGTCTTAGAACATTTTGACAATAAACTAAGTTCAGTTTTTCTCATTGACTAATATTATCTTAAAATGTACAAAAATTATTACTTTGAGTGAGACAGTACAAATTGACCAACCTAGGACTTATCAAAGGCTTCAAGTTGGCATCTGAAAACTACAGAAGCCAGAGTGAAAAGACGTAAGTTACTTAAAAAAAAAACTTTTGCTTCTTCTCTTTTGTTTTTCTTTTTGTTTCCTTCTTTTAGGCTGTATGCATTTTTTTTATACAGAAACATTGCTCTTAACTGAATTCAGATGCAGACAAATGTGTATGGATGGTAGAAGGGGGGCCAGGATACCTAGGAGAAAGAGAGAAACATCATGTGAGCCTGCAGAGGTGCAATTTGGATAGCCATACCTTGGCTGGAGTTGGAAGTTGAAACAGTATGGGCTTCTTTAGGTACATTAGGAGACTAAGGAAAACATGGGCCCAGTAAAGAATGTGGAGGGTCACTAAAATGATGTGTCACATGAAAAAAAATGAGATTTCCTCTTTGCCTTGGGATGATGCATCTGCTTTCAGGCCTCCCATGTCTCTAGAGCAGAGTTCAAGAAAGATAATTTCTATCAGCAATAGAGGATGACTAAGTTTGGGACTACTCTGTAAACTGAACATATCCATAGGACTGGATGAGATGCATCCAGCAGTGCTGAGGCAGCTTCCCAGTGTAATTGTGAAGTCATTCTCCACCATTGCTGAAAGCCTGTGGCTTTCAGTAGGAAAAAAAAAAAAAAAAAAAAGGTAAATATTACATCCACCTTTAAGGCAGAAAGCAAATCCAGGGAATGGCAGAAAGTCTAAGTCTTGGAAAATTATGGAGGAAGTCCTCATGACAGTAGTGTTCAAACACCTGAAGGACAAGGAAGGACTAGGAGTAGTCAGCATGTATTAGTTAGCACGGACAAATGGTTGCCTTCTCTGACTGGAGGGAAGCAGAAGTTGTTTACATTGAATTTAGCTAGGCTTTTGACAGTCTCCTTCTAGGTGAACTGGGGAGGTGATAGAGTATAAGGACATGGGGACATGAAAAACTGGCTCAGCCATCAGGATCAAAAGTTATTGGCCAGTGATTCAGAGTGGTATATAGTTGGTGTCTGGTTGATATTCATGTTCTTCGGTCATCAGTACCAGAACTCAGGCTTCACCTTTGACCTGGGCAACCGAACAGAATGCACCCTCAGAAATTTCATATAAGGCTTCAAATCAAGGAAAGTAGTGGATAACTGAAGGACAGGACTACCTTCGAGACAGACTGGGACAAGATGGAAGAATGGAGCTACATTAACTTCAAAGTTCAAAAAGAGAAAGTCCTGCACCTGAGACAGACTAAATGCAGGTGACACTACATGATGGGTACAGGCTGGCTAGAAAACAGTTTTTCAGAAGGATTTGAAGGTCCTGAGCAGAAAACTGAAGTTGCTTTCTTTTCTCAAGGCAGGGAAAAGGCCCATACCATTAGCAAAAGTGCTGTCAGCAGCTCAATGAAATTGCAGCATTCTGTTCAGAGGTAAGGAAACAATTTTGCATTGTGATACCGGTTAAGCAATGGCTTGCTCTGGGAAGTTGTGAAAGCTTCGTCTTAGAGATATTAAAAATTTGATTGTATGAGTTCATGGTGAATAAGATATAATTTGGATGTAAGCTCTGCTTTGAGAGGAAGGTGGACAAAATATCTCCAAACAAGGAGGAACTTAGGCTCCCAACCTGAATTATTCTTAAAGATCAAAACGTAAATTATTTTTTTCACCCGTAACTGGTCCAACACTGAGCATTTGATTCTGAACCGGCATAAGGTACATTTGATGTACCTCAAGAACTTTCATGTGTGAGGGGTTTAGGCAATATAGGGTAAAAAAAGATGGTTTTCAAATCAGCTTGTGTTTTTGTGTTCCTGTAGTCGACTACATTTTGCACCAACCTACCTACCTTGAGAACAGGTAGTGATGAGCTACATCCGGGGTAGCTCCAGAACCAGGAGCGATATACTGATGCATAACTGTACCAGAGTTAAGTGGCTCTTAATAAGAAGATTGCTGCTTGAATGGACCGGAGTGCAATCTTAACACACATAAAATGCCTCAGGGATTTCAGACAGTGTCTCTGCAATGGTGCCTCACTATGTGTGCAGTGTTACTACACCACACAATTATAAAACTTTCTAATGGCTATGAATTTGTACCTCAGGCAGATGAAATGATTTTTTCCTCATTTCATCCCGGAAAAGAAATATGCCAGAGAGTTGAACGTCAATGCTTCATAATTTTTCAGAAAATCTCTACTGATGTGGTAGGTAAGCCAGTGCAATACTGTGTCCTAAACTACAGCAGAAATATGCACATGCTTGATTTATTTTCCTGTAGGAAAGTCAAATAGGATGATTCACAACACTTAGTTCAAGCAAACCAATAGCAAAATCAGGGTTGTAGTTGTAGGTGATAAATTTGTGTTTATTCTGGAAGGACATACGCGATCACTGAAAACAAGGCTAGTGATGTAACTGGAAGGCGTTTGAATAAAAATATTACATTTTTTGAGAAATTTCAGCTTTTAGTTTTTCCTAGTATGATACAGAAGAGAACAAAGAAAACTCTAAAACTCAAATGCATCACAATGTACTGAGAACAACTGGATTACTAAATATAATAGGAAATAATAGAAGATATTATCGTGCAATATGAAATATTATTGTCCATAATATAAATAGTAACTACAGTGAGTGAGGAAACAGTTTTGTGGTATCTGAGACTTGCTCAGATTTCAGCGTTTTGTCATACCCAAACAGGATAAGAAGCTGAATTCTCAAACATAAGCTATGAAAAAAAAAATTAGCTTTAGATAGCAGTTGAGTATTTTTTCCAATATTTTTTCAAAGGTTTCACTTTAATTTTGGCCATTTTCAGGTATACTTTAACTGAATTTATGTGTCAAAATAGGTAGTTCATGTTTTCAAAAATGACAGAACAAAACACTACTAATAATTTCAAAGCCTTCTCACAGTTATATATAAATATATGTTTGTTTAATTTTGCTTTTTTAAATGATACCAAGCCTTTTCTGCAAGAAGTTTTGGATTTGAAGAATGAATGCTTTTCAACACCACTATCGATGTCCTCTGGCTATTTGAAAAAAATCCTTTTTTTTCCACTGCTGGTTTTGTGAAAAGGGGAAGGAATTCAGGGGGAAGAGGTGTCTGTCATTTTTGCCTTCTGTGGTGTATTTTAATCTTTGAATAACATTGGGCATCAGCTGTAACATATATGAATTAATCATCTTATTCATATAGCTGTTTACTTTTATTATACCTCTAAAAGAAATTAAATGAATTTGACCTGTTTCAGCATTTACAGCCGTTTTCTTGAAAATTTATTGTGAGTTCCAATGTTTAAAAATATTATATTTTGTTTCAGGTATTTGGTTTGTCCTGTCTGAAGACAGACCCTAGCAAATTGATCTGCCATTAAATTTTATATTTGCCATTCTTTTATTAGTTCTTCAACCGTTTTGTATATATTTATAATTGGACCATGAAAATATTTTCACCAACAGATGACAAGTTTGGTTTTGAAAGTAAACTCTTTTTTTTCTTCTTGCTAATATTTCTAAAACCAAAAAGGAAAATGCAGTTGTTTTCTCTGCTTTGATGATGGCCTAGTGGAAAGGAGATTTGGAATTAGAATTTCTGGTGTTACCAGCTCTCTACATGAATTAATGAAGAGAACAAAGAAGATATGAATTAATTTCACCCCATAGCATAACATGCCATCATCATAGAGATGATCCTGTTTGGACTTATAATAAAACAGTCACAATGCAAATTATTTAAATGAAGGAAAATGAAACTTTCTTCATATTCTTATCTGCCACTGTTAGCATTTTGTTAGCTTTCCTCCTTTCCAAACAGTCCATTCTAAACTATCAGAAAATGAGTAAAGATAATGCCTGAATTTCATGCATACTTGCATAGACCAAAGACATTATCATTCTGATACAGAATGGGATTGGAAAAATATGCAGCCCTTGGAAATGGATTAAATGCACATACATTTTGTAATGAGTGACTGTAATGAAAGTCAAATGAATTATAATAAAATATAGAGTTTTAAAAAAGAAAACTACTCAATGCATAATGTTGCTAAGAAAACATTTAACAGTTTTTCACTGCATGCTATTGTCAAAGTAAATAACTACCAAAGACAAACTTACAAAGTGGTTTTAACTCTAATGTGATGCAGAAAGTCAGACATTTAATTTGTTAATTAGTATTATGCCAGAAACTATCTATTCAATATGAAGCAAATATGTTTACAATCTTATCTGCCATCTGTTTAATAGATGGGAGAATACTTAAAGCTGGGTTTCTCAAAGAGGGCTGTTGAAAATTTGTTCTACAATTAGTGGAGCAGATTTTTTAATTCTAAAGGAGTTTTTCATGTTCAGGAGCACCTCTATGAATGAAACAGTACATTATAAAGCTGCTATTCAAGATTAGTGATTTCTTATAGCTGCTGGTAGCAGATGCTTGCAAAATGCAGAAGTAAATGTATATTTTAAGATATATATATTAATAAAAAGAAAAAATATAATACAGCAGTAGATCCAGAAGGTTAAAGCAGGTTTTGTGAGGATGTTTTTTAAGACCAATTTTCATGGCAGCACAATATATAGATTTGGGTACTTACAACACTTCATCTCTTTCTGTAATCAGCAATTTTGCAAGCTTTCTTACAAGAAAGCCCACAATTATGCAGTAGACTAGCTGTTAAAGTGAATTCTCAAGGTGGTTTTTAAACTGCATATTAAGAATGGATATTAAATCATTTTGGGAGGTGGGATGAAAATAAACGCTTAGATAATAAAGCATTCTTCCTAGGATTACAACTTCTTTCTTGCCCTTTTTCAATGTATTTTGTTTTTGAGGAAGACTATATTATTGTCTAATAGTAGTATTATTGTCATTATTTGTGGGAAGAAAAATTTTGCCCAGACAGAAAGCTTTTCCTTTTCTAAAAATTAGACATATTTTCCTGCTTAGGTTTTAAAGAGCAAAAATAAAAGAGGTGAGTAAAACCTTAACATTAATTTTTAAATGTATGATTTGTAGCTTTTATAATTATCATGTTTAATTGAATTATTTGCCAGGACTGCATTTTTACATCTGATTGTTTTTCACTGAGTGTGGATGAAACATCTATTGGACACCAAAGGTGAGAAACATATTTTTAATGGAATGCTAAACTCACCATGATTCAAGGATTTTCATACCTCACAGCAAACTTGAAACAAAGCAAATTGTCTGAGAGGGAATGAGACAAGTGTAAATGTTTTTCATAATGAAATGGAACTTTTTTGTTTTTTCAATATATAAATTGCTACTTATAAGTACATAAATATTTATACGGTGCTTACAATGTAGTAAACCAAAATCCATTCAAAATTTCAAGGCAAAGATGTGCTCCTCACCATACAGAGAATGTTTTCAGAATGATTTCATTCTTGAAAACTGTTTCTGTTTTCTTTTTCATAGAAGTGACTGTGGTAACTTTCTCTACCTACCTACTGAAAGTGATAAACTTTTCATGCGGAATTTACTTGCGCTGCCTGGTGTACATCTTAGTTCCCTGAAACATTTGGAAGATAATTTTATACACTTGTATATCAACAGGTGAGATGGTCCTGCAAAGAATCATGAAGTTTTCATTAGTTTACTCTTCTGTAGCACAGCAAAGCCTGAGGTTTGAGACTTAAGTCTCAGCTTTACGTAACATACTGTACATCCACACTGAAGAAGTATAATGTAGCAATATGTTTCTGTCAGATGGAAAACTTGAAATATTTGTTTTCTTCTCTTCACTTGCAGGCAGCAGGTTAGAGCATTTCCCTTAAAAATGATTTCTCTCCCTCCTCTCCAGCCCCTAGATAATGATAAGTAGTTGTGGACAAATTTGCAGCATAACATCAGTTTCAAAAGGGCATTTTGAATTTTAAAGCCATTATTAGTTTTTACATTGCTTTTGTACAACATTGTACAGAACTATCCTCTTATGTTGCATATCCCAAAGCAGCCTGGGGAGAAAGAAGAAAGAGGGAAGCTTTCCTGAGCACTGGGGACCCCTCTTTGTAAAGAACAACCTTTGTAGTTAGTATGCCCAGTTTACTCTTGACACTTTTTTTTTTTTTTTTTTTTTTAAATACCCTTATGTGACAAGGGAGAAATTGGGTGGGGAGATGTAGTTAGTTTACTGTAACAGGATTTCGGCCCTAGTGCTTCAACAGCGGTGAATATTTAACCCCTAAAATATCTGCAGATGCTAAATATATGTATTTATAGAAAAAGAAACAACAGCAACTGGTTAGGTCAGGAACTCAGCATCTGTGGTTTGGCTGCAAAGACTTTAGTATGCACACTCCATCCATTCTACGTCTCCTTCTTTACCCTTCTCCCCACAAAATTAATTGCATTTCTAGCTAACAAGGTTTAGTTACAGAGGCACCTGACTCCTTCAAACCTTTTGGACACAATACAAAAGTCCAGTAGTAGACGTTACAGGATTAAATCCATTGTAACATTCTAAAAATCAATTCATCTGTTCCTAATAGTGTTTCAATAGTATCCTAGTAACCTTTTCTGTGAAGCTTCTTATGGTCTGTATTTGCAAACACTATTAAAAAAGACCTTCTTACATTTAAAAAAAAAAAAAAAAAAGGCTAAATCTCTTCACAGAGCTGCTGGAGAGGTACAGACTCCAATGTGGGCAAGTGTATTTGCCAACATGCCATATGGGAACCATGGTTGGGACTTTTTTTTTTCTAGAATAATTAAATGTTGATGGCAGAGTTCAAATGGATCATTAAAATTCAAAAGTGTAAGAAACAGATTTTTTCTTATGTTGCTGAACGCTCCAGAGGGCTGAATAGCTAGTAGAAGTGAGGCAGGCTGCAGCAGTGATCAGCGTGTGCTGTGATGGTACTAATTTGATCATAATATAGTCATCTCTGAAGATTACAGCTATTCAATTAAATATTCTAATTAACCTGAAGTATTAGGCAAATGATACTAATTACAAATATTCTCCTGAGATTCACAGCAATGAAAATCCCACTTGCAACTGATACTTCTAGCCAATGTTTCGTAACACAATGTCCTATATCATAGGCTTTCAGAATATTAAAATGCAGTTAATTTGCCTAAACCTCATTTGTTTAATGGCATTAGCATTTTGTTTGAAATTGTAATAAACGTACATCCCGCTTTCAAGTAAAATTTAAAATGAGTGTACTCTTGGGGTAACTTAAGATTCCTGTTTACAGACCTAGCACTTTATTCAGTAAGCGGAACATTTTGAGCTTAACTTTCAGCCATTAAACATATTGAAATTGTTTAAAAATGCTAATAATTTGTCTTTTCAAATAAGAAAAAAAAAGGATATTTTGCAATAAAATTTCATGATGTTACCCATGTGACCAGTTTCCTACTGTGAGGGCCCCAATGCTTGAACTTGCCTTATAGTTTTTTAGTAGAATGTTTGTCTTTTGTAGGTTGTTGGTTTTTGTTTGTGTGGGTTTTTTTTTTTTGTTTTGGTTTCATTTGTTTGTTTGTTTGTTTGTTTGTTTAACTCCCTCTCTAGACAAAGCCACAAA
Source organism: Streptopelia decaocto (assembly GCF_964273445.1). Taxonomy (NCBI): domain Eukaryota; kingdom Metazoa; phylum Chordata; class Aves; order Columbiformes; family Columbidae; genus Streptopelia; species Streptopelia decaocto. The sequence goes on from NC_138655.1 coordinate 99,683,711, forward strand.
GACCTTCTTTTTCAATTTTTTACCTTCCTCTCATTGCTCCTTTTCACACTGTGCATGGACTGGAGGCTCCAGATTGTGGGTGCAATGGCTTTTGGGGGCTCTGATTCCTGTATGGTGTTTCTGCACACCTTGCACGCAAGTGCTCTTGTGTCATTTGCAGGAACAGCTCAGCTATTTTACCTGTTACTGCACTGAGTGCATAACTTGGTTGTCTATGTGAATTAGGCAGAATGCTACAGTGAAAATACAGCACAAGGCAGATAATTTGTCTAAAAAAAACACACCAAAAACCTAGGTGGGGTTCCTTACCACATTTCTTCGTGGGTTTTTTTTTGGTTTTGTTTGTTTTCTCATGGCATGAACAGGGAAGGTAGAGATTACTCACCAACAGATGTGGTTACCTAAAAAATAATCAGTTGCAGACAGTTATAGAAACAGAACAGGTAGCAGGCTTCACGTGCTATGTAGGACCCTCTTCTAAGCCCACCACCTTGTTAGAAGGATGAAGGGACAGGAAGGCTTCTGGCTTTCCACGTGTTGCTTATTGATTCTGTATGCATATAGGCTTTAAAGGAAAGAGATCAGAAATAACCCTTTGCAGTTCTAGGGCAATTTTATCAATACTGTTGCAAAGCATTATCAAAGTTTAACCAATATGAATTCTTCTTGTGAATATATTAATCTTTCTCAGAACCTGTAGTATTTGTCTGAGGAGAATCAAAATGCTAATTCTGTAGCTTTTACCTCAAGCTGTGAGGAGTAAAGAGAAGATCACTGTTTCTGAAATGTTGATTCTTGTCTTCATTCCTCCATCCATCAGAGGCCTTACTAAGGAAGTGACGGTAGTCCCAAAATGCCCTCATTCTTGTTATGTCTGCTTGTGTTAACACAAAACAGGATAAGGAAATAAGCCGTGTGCCTTTCTGTCAGATTCTTAATGAGACAACTCATAGGCAGCAGGACCAAGCAAGAGCTAAAAACAAACAAACAAAAAGATTGTCAGAATTTCAGATGTAGAAATGTCACACTATCAGACTGCAACAGTGTGAACAAAGCTAAATCAAATACAGTATGAGAGACTGTAATTTTCATGTTGTAATTGACAAAAGTTCAGTATTTGTACCGGAAACTCTGGAAGAATTTGCAACAGAGCAGACCTTTCCCTGACGGTTTAAAAATATAAAGAAATGCAAATATTACATTTCCTCAGATCTCACAAAATTTAGAACAATTTGTGCCTGAAACATGCTGAAATCATTGGACCTAAACTTGGAGAAGAGGGAGAGTGCAGAGATGGCATCATGCTGCTGTATGACCTTTCACAGAGCAGGAAGGAGACACAAGGGAGCATGTAGTAAACTTGGGATAAAAAAAATCCTGTGCAGACTTTCTGCAGCCCTTAGAGACATGTAAGGACTTGGGGTTTTATTTGGTTGTTTGATTCTGATGCTTTTCTTTGGTTACTTACTTTTAACCCTTTTATAGCTGTTTTTCCTTTGGTGCTGTTAGAGCTTGTTGAAATTATTACCTGTTACTGTCTTTCCTCCCAGAATTAAGTAGAGGGTTTATATCACTTTATGCTGACTTGAAATCAGCTGATAGTTTGCAGCTCTCCTTAGGTCAACACATGCATTAGTATGCTCTGTGATTATGGAAGAGGATGTAAAATACATTTAATCAATCTATATTAACTCAGATTCAGGTCTACATAACAGAAATCTGTATTTAGGAGAATACTTGTACTGGACTGAGCTTAAAGAAGGTTTGGAGAAGCAGGCAGAGAGGTAGAAAGAAAGACGAGGTTCAAGTAGTAATATGCTTTCATCTGCTCCCCTCTTTGTTGTGTGCAGTGGAGAACTGGATGCATCCACTGCCATGGAGGAGGAGTAGTAAAGGGAAGGGTGCGAATCACGTGTGGTGAAACACAGAACTGCATTGATGGCTGACTCCTCAGCAAGTGCCATCACTGAGACTGCTCAAACAGGACAGGGAATTTAAATAAAAATGGGGGACCAGCTCAGAAATGACAGGAAAGGTATTTTTCAGGTCCAGATACCTATTTCTGCTGTCGTGCTCAACCCTCATTTAAATTCTCAGCAAAACTGTGAGATGGATGAAACCAAATAAGCAAATGCAATGATGCAATCAGTGAGGGAAAACTAAGAATAAAAAAAAAAAAAAAAAAAGGAGGAGAAAGGCAAGAAAGCCAGCAAAAGCAGCAAAAGGGGAAGAGGAGCTGCAGAGCGTGCATGTATGTCTTGTCCAAAGTCCTACAGAAACTAGCTGCACCTCTTTAGAAAGTCATTGTTCTGTGAAGAAATAAGCACATGCCACTGCCATATTAGGCACTGAATGAAGTGACTAAGAATAAAATACCGTATAAATATATATTTACCTGCAGAGTAAGTGAACAAAATTATACAGTTTTTATTTACGCAGGGAGTTAACAGAATGCAGTGATCTATGGGTACATTCTTGTGGGGGAGTGAATCTACTATAGTGATTTACTTTTATAAAGAAAATTAATACACCAATGTAATAAAATTGTCATGTACTGCATTGATCTTCTTGCTGCAGAGGAAGTGAGGAGGAACTTAAATTTATATAAAATTAATATAAAGGAATAATAAATGCACAAGAGTTGATATTACAGAGTGAGATACATAATTACAAGGTAAATAAATACAATGAAGTGATACACTTTAATAATGGGAGGACATTTAGAGCAATCATTTCCACATCTACAGAAGTGGGAAGCATGAGAGATCATGCTTTGTAAAGTAATGACACCTAACAGTGCAGGAAGTACAGTGGTGGGAAACCTAATAATAATATTATTTTTTTGCTGTCTACAAATATTACATAACAAAGACATGCCTCTCTGAAGAGCTTAGTGGAATAACAGTCAGGGAAAGAAAATGTGTGACAATTATATAAAAATGAAGGGCTGGCTCACCATGTAGGCACATGAAGCAAACTCAGACTACTCTGTGGAACTTGCAGGCCATTTGAGCCATTACCATCAAAGGTCATCACAATTATTTCCTCAGTCCAGGTAATTCAGATGCTGTATTTTGCTCCATACCATCCTCTGGAAAAACAAAAATAAATTACTACAGTAAAAATGTGTGGGTGTTGACAGTTATAACGTAGGCAGGATCTCAAACTGAATAGAATGGAGAAGAAAGAATGAGTCAATCTGGGAACTTGTAGGATTTCTACATAAAGCAAAAACCCACTTGTTTCAGTCACCTACATGATTGAGCATTATTATCAGACTAACTGTATATTAAATTAGTCTATATCAGTAGTTCTAAAGTAAGCAATACCCTAAAGGCAAATCCAGGTCTCTATAAATTGTCTCAGCGTAAGCCTGAGTTCTTAGTCTGGCACAGAGATTTACTGGATGAAAGGGGGGAGGACATTATTGCCTATACTATGCAGAAGGTTGGGCCATCAGGTCTGATGGTTTCCCTTGGCCCTCCACTCTTAAGTTAGACCCAGTCCTCTCTTGCTTCTGTAAGTCAGAAGGGATGGATTTGAGGTAAAACATGTGGGAGTAAAGAGAAGATCACTGTTTCTGAAATGTTGATCCTTGCCTTCATTCCTCCATCCATCAGAGGCCTTTCTAAGGAAGTGACGGTAGTCCCAAAATGCCCTCATTCTTGTCATGTCTGCTTGTGTTAACACAAAACAGGATAAGGAAATAAGCCATGTGCCTTTCTGTCAGATTCTTAATGAGACAACTCATAGGCAGCAGGACCAAGTAAGGGCAGGGTTTTATGCAGCTGACCTGCAGGCTCACTCTAATGATGGACATACAGAAGTCCTTGAAAAGGCCTGGAGTTTCTTCTTTCAGAGTTGGCCAGCCTGCACTTTGTGGTTTTTGTGGTCCACCTTGAATTTGTCCTCTGAGCTTAAATCTTAGAGGAATATTTAAATGACAATCCTGATGATAATTCCTTCTAAAGTGTTCCAAGATCATCATCCTATGACCCATGAACACAGACAGGACAAGTGGTCGGTCCATTTTGCCCTTTACTGCTTCACAGTGTGATGTAGGCAGGCTCTTTAACATTTGCATTTTCCTTCAAGCTTAACAGGTTCATTTCTAAAGGACAGAGTTTAACCCATGCTCTGACTAAGCCAGTCTATTGTTCTGCTTCCTCTTTTGCTGTTGCTTTTCTTCAGGCTGTCCTTTTTCATGCTTGCTCTTTTCCTTTTTTCGCAGAATCACAGAACTGCAGAAAGGTTAAGATCAGAAGGGATCTCTGGAGGTCATCTTGTCAAAGCCCTCACCGCTCAAGCAGGGACAGCTAGGAGCCAGTTGCCAAGGACCATGTCCAGATGGCTTTTTAATATCTTCAAAGATGGAGACTCCACAACCTCTCCGGGCAACTTGTGCCAGTGCTCAGTCATCCTTACAGTAAAAATGTGTTTCTTTATGTTCAGACGGTACCTCCTGTGTTTCAATTTGTGCCCACTGCCTCTTGTCAGTGGATACCACTGAAAAGAGCCTGGGTCCCTCCTCTTCGCACCCTCCCTCCAAGCATTTTTATACATTAACAAGTTTCCCCTGAGTCCAGGCTTTCTCAGCCTTTCCTCGTAAGAGAGATGCTCCAGTCCCTTAGTCATCTTTATGGCTCGTCATTGGATCCTCTCCAATCTGTTTATGTCTCTCTTGTACTGAGTAGACCAGAACTGAACACAGTACTCCAGATGTGACCTCACCAGTGCAAGCAGAGAAGAAAGATTACTTCCCTTGGGCCACTGGCAATACTTCGTCTAATGCAGCCTAGAATACCATTAGCCTTCTTTGTCACAAGGGCATGTTGCTGGCTCATGATCACCTTGGTGTCCGCCAGGACTTCCAAGCAATAGGCCCACATTTTCCTTAGTCTTCCTCTTGTAGCTTATGTACTCATAGAAGCCATTCTTCTTGTCTTTTGCCTACCTGAGGAGATTCAAATTCATTTGGGCTTTAGCTTCCTCACTTTGTCTGTGGGTGCTCAGAAGATGTTTCTGTATTCCTCCCAGGTTTTCTGTCATTGCTTCTATCCTCTGTGCGCTTTGTTTTTGTGTTTGAGTTTGGTCAGGAGCTCCTTGTTCATGCAGTCAGGCCTCTTGGAATTTTTGCCCAAGTTCCTTATTTGTGGGGTTGAAACCTCTTGGCTTGGAGAAGCTGATCCTTGAATATTAACCAACTTTCTTGGGCACCTTTTCCCACCATGGCATTGTCACATGGAACTCTTCCAAGTACATTCTTGAAGAGGCTAAAGTCTGCTCTGCTGAAGTCCAGGGTTGTAAGCTTGCAATGGTTCAGAGGGGTAAACCTAGAAAACCATTCCACAGAGATTGCTGGCAGTGTTATAATTCTCACAAAAAAAATCAAAGGCTAGTTTGTTCTTTCTTCTGGCGTTACAGCCTATGTATGGCAACAAAGCTACGGAAAGGATTTCCTGGGGCATTGAGTTGGGTTTATACACATAATGGAAAACTATTTCATAAAATCTTGTTTATCCACAGATGAAGGTTTTATACTCAGATGCCCTTGGTGTTCTGCATACTCTGTCCCTGTTGGAAGGCTATTAGGAAACAGTGACCCAGAGAATCTCCAGTACTTGTCAGAAACCGGTCCAGATTACATATCTGAGGTGACAGTTTGGGTTTAGATATCAGACAAATTCTAGCAGGTGCTTAACCCAGGGGATCCAAAGCCTTTGATAAATTCTGGATCCAGTTTCAAACCCCTTTTCCAAATTTTGGAGCAGCCCAAATTAGGATTATGGGCACCCGCGCATCTCTTGATAAATGCAGGCTTAGATGAGTGTTTTATAGAATAATTTCATTGCGGTAACAGAAGGGATTGCTTGTCAAGACCTCAACTCTTTTAAAAGAAATAATGTTAGTGGAAAAATTAGGCATCTTTGGTAGCTGGACTTACTTCTTTAGCATATGTGAAATGTTAACAGGAACCACTATGGCCAGCACTTTATCCTTTATCTGCAACTATCTGTGGTTTTATCAGTTTTATTTTCAACTTTTAAAAAATTCTCCTAGAATTTCTAATTCCCTTTTCTCTAATCATAGCTTTCTGTCTCTGATGTCACTCTAGTCACCAGCAGGAGTTACTACAATAACCTCGCTTCCTAGATTGGCAGTGTTTTGCCAACCAGGCCAGCCAAATTGTTGACTCTGATGGTTTTTGGCAGTGAGTTATTCACTCTGTAGGGTCACAAAACTAGCGCATGCACAATAATTTGTCTAAGGGAAAAATACAACATTATAATTACACTTTTAACCCATACACCTTGAATTTTTAATATTATCACACTGCTTGCAGCTTCCAAACACCTGCTAAAGCCAGAAATTCAGGGATTTTTACCCAAAGTGAACTAGATTTCTATACTACCTCATTTTAGTAATAACATATGCACACTTAAAATGTTTATATGTGATTAATGAAGAGCACATTCATTCTTTTTTGCATACTGGCACATGCGAAATTGCGTGCACATATATATATTGTGTATTATAGTAATTTAAGCATATGTATCTTTCCTCTAGAAAAGAAAAAAATTTAAAGCATCTATTACCTGTCTGCATGCTCACATACTAGCAGAGGGCTTAAAATTATGCAACTATTTTAAAAACAAGCCCCACTCCTCTAGAATAACAACTGTGTAACTAATGTAAGGAAAACCATTCTACTCAGAATAAAATTAGTATGAAATCAGGCAAGTGTGAAAAGCTTCAAAGTAACTATTTTGTTGCATGTTTTTATGACATAATTATATCGATCTGAGAGACACTCATCCAGAACCACAACCTTTTATACCCAAAGAAAAAGCCTGTATAATCTTTTAAATCACTTGATATTCATGGTCTTACTCAAAGGTCTCTGAATATGTCATGTGTGTAATACCAATGCAAAATTTGGCACTATAGTCAGTACCAGCAATATGTTTCAATAAGGTAATTTTCTTGCTGCCTAAAAACATCAGCAGGGTGCAATCCTGAACAAAAACAGACTATGACATCTTATTCAAGCATACATCTGGAGGACAAAACTATACTTTATTAAAGGAAAATGGGATTTCAGGATTTTTTTGACAAGCGGTAAAACCATGCACCTCACTTTACATACAGTACGGAGCTTTAAATTCAAAGTGCTTGTGTAGCCATCATTAAGTGAAGGCTGAAAGAAAAAATACTGCCATGCTCATTGGTTTATGCAAATATATAAATGAAGCCTTACAATCTACAGTATATATATTTTTGTACTGGGCTATATAATATGAAACTAAGATGTAAAATATCATTTTCCTTCTTTTTTCTGTAAATAAATCTTTTTGTTTACTTAAGAAGGCAGCACACGTTTATTCTTTTACAGATAGCATACAGATGCTTTCTGGTGTTGGGTATGAGCACTGATTTCTACCAAGTGTATTTGGTTTTCTATTTTGTTTTTATATTTTGCATTAAAATCTTACTTCTCCTATGTTCCAAATCACCTTCATGAATTATCATCATGTTGGAGGGTCTTTTTTAAGGGAAGAGGAAACAGTCTAAATAATGCTTATATTTTTTCCCCAACATATTTCACCATAAAGTATATGCATTTTTAGTGTTGGATTCTCCTTAGACTATTAAGATACTAGGTTGGATACTGAATAGTGCTGGACATGTCTCTTGTGAGATACTAAGCACAAGGTGCTGAGAGATCATACAATAATAGATTTCAGCAGAAACATAATCAGCTCTTAGGACCATATGAAAAATTACTGCCTTTCTCTAGCATCTTTTTTAGGGCTGCACTTTGAAGTCATCAGTGACCATGTCTAAAATCTGTTCCTAAACTTGAAAAACACTGATTTAGTGCTGTATGCATTGGAAGCTTATTGATATGGAGAGCATGAATTGAGCAGTTTGGCAAGATTGCAAGTTAAGGGAGGCTGTGTCATTATAGCTCAAAGTGCATCCAAAAAAAAGTCACCAATATTCCCTACCATTTGTACCATAAATTACCACCAGATTTGTTGTCATTTGTTTATCTGAAAACAGATTTATGCTCTGCTATTTGAAATCTGTAATATGATTTGTTGCCCAAAAGCAAGCACTTTCAGAACATTTTGGGATGTTACAGCCATCTCTGCTTGTTAGAGTACAGGACTGAGCATACTTAATGTACACAATGCCAAGGTTATTTGGAAGATCCTAGCCTAATTTATTTGACTAATAACACTATTAAGCAGCTAGTAGGGCAATTTTTAAGCAAACTAAAATCTTCAAGTTATACAGCTTACCTCAGTTATAACCTATGTCAGATCAGAAATTATTGATGACTGCTTTGGACTAATCCCATTGAAATCCATAGTACACTTTATTTTTGATGTTTCTACATATTCAAAATACCCCTCACTACAAAGGGAAATTGTCATCAGCAAACTGGAGGCTTGACAGCAGGACTGAAAGTGATGCATGCTAAAAGAAATGACAGTGACGGATATTTTAGCATAGCTGTGGCTGTTGAGCTGAGTGATGTTGGACTGAGAGCAATTTGTAAACTGATTTATTTTCATTTCCATTTACTTTCCTCCAAAAGATGCATTTCTTTTTTTTGAGGATGCTAAACTCTGCTTTATTTATTACATTTTATTTATGTGTTTATTTATTTATTTTTATTAGTGCCTCCCACCCTAAGAAAGTTAAAAGACTATTTATGGAGAGGCTGCTGAGGAAGAGAAGAACAGCTATTGTTACTCTCTGTAGTTACACAAAGCCTTTAAAACATTCCTTTAGTAGCCATGTTTGGGTAGACAAACCCAATTTAGTTTTATCTTGTTATCTATAAAGAACATTCCTTTTAAAACTTTTACTTTAAAAACAAAACACTGCAAATGAAGTAGTGAAGAGCAATGTTATGCCATTCCACTAAACATATGAAAATCCTTTCTCTGGATTATGATCTGTTTGTTTTTTTTGTTTTTTCTTTTCCAGTGCTAGAAAGGTCACATTTTCACAATGTGCATGTTATGGAGTAAAGCACCTCACGGTACAATTCCAAAAACAAGGAAAACACTTCACCTAAAATGAGACACTTTAATCCAGTCTTATGAGAAAGACTATGGTCCTGAATCAAGGCGGAAAATTAAATGTTATACAGCTTTCACACTGCCCAAAATAATGGATTTACAAACTATAAACCTGATATTAGGACTTAAATTGGACCTTTGTGACTTGGGCTTCTTGCCACACAAAACTGCTTCAAAACATCTTGCGAGTACTTCAGTTACATTTATGTAGATCACTATTCTTGCTTGCACATGTACCAGAAAGCATCGTGTTTGAAGGGACTGGACTCACAACATTGCATCTGGCTCACCCGCATAATGCACTTCAGATAGTACCAAGTAACATTAATCTGCCAGAGGTTTGTCCTTCTTTCCTGTGGCTCACAGCTCCATCCAGACAAGGCAACGAGGGGCAGAAAATGCTGTGTCTCCGCTCCTCATAGCACCTGATGGCAAAGCCACCACTGTCCTTGCACATGCTCTGTGTCAGAAGCATGAGATATTTGTCCTGTCCCATCTCATCCCATCCCATCCCATCCCATCCCATCCCATCCCATCCCATCCCATCCCATCCCATCCCATCCCATCCCATCCCATCCCATCCCATCCCATCCCATTCTTGCTGCATACTGATGTGCTACAGTGGAGAAGAAAATGGAGCTGAGCTATTCTGTCCCACACAAAACTATTTTCTCTGAGGGTTGAGAGAACAGCTTACTCTCGCAGTCAAAGTGTTCAAAGACATCAGGAAGTGGAGGATGGTGAGCTTGCCACCTGTGATCCTCCAGCCAGTCACACCTGGTACTTGATTTTAGCACAGTGTCATCCTGTTTATGTCAGTAATGAAACTATTTAGTAATCTTTGTTCTCACCAAATTCTGGCATGCTACAGTACAGTTTCATGATGCTTCAAAATAATTTACAGGCATGTTGTCCTGGTTTTGTTAAAAACAAGACCAATTCTCTTTTAGTGATTTTTCCTTTCAGCTAAGTTCAGTTAAGCACCTTCTAAGTAGCTGCATATTTTTCTTGAACACTGTACTTGGTGCTGATAAGAGGAACAACAGAATGCTGAAGAAGCTCATGTTTAGATTTATTACTATGGTAACCAAGGTTAACTGATAGCAGGACATATTTAGAAGGAGGGGCAGACAGAAAAGGTGACTAAAACTGACCAACTGAGTATTCCATCCCATAATTGTCATACCCTCTATGTAAGAGGGAGATCACGAGGATCTCACCCCTCTTCGACCATGGTCGGCAACTGAAGAGGACCTTCTCTGCGTGCCTGTGATCAATAGGCCTCAGGCCCTGCATCTCTGAAATCCAGTTTCTGGTTTGCTGTGGAAGTCCTGCCCATGACTTCCAGGTGCCTGCCCTGCAGCTGCTGGAGCCATGCCAGCTCCTAGCTCCACTGCTGCTGGAGTGATGCTAACTCCATGTAGGGCATTCAAGATTGATTTTGTATGTTTTGTATAATTTTCTCAATTTATTAGTAGCATTAGTAAAGCCTTTGAAACTTTTCCAACTTGCAAGACTCTAACTTGAAGTCCGTCTTCCTTATCTTTCTATCACCTTTTATGGTGGGAAGGATTAACAGAGGGCATCTACCATGGTTTATTGTCACCTTGCTTTAAACCCTAACAGATTTAATTGGTGGCCCATATGGGGACTTGAGACCATACAGGGAGAGAGAATGTATGGGGAGAGAGAAGCTGTACAAGGATAAGAGGAACCGCGACACATGTCTGAAGTATGGACTGTGGAAGTGAATTGGAAAGGATGTCAAAACTATCAAGTGACAGAAATTATTGCTTGCTATACATATATGTATACACACACAGGTATAGTGTAGTATCTGATTAAAATACATTTTTCTGTGAAAAACTTAACTATACTTAACTGTATACTCAAACATTATGGAAGAAATAATCATATTGACCTCAGGTAATGAATCATGCATGTGCTGAAGATCTATACCTCTGGCATGTCTGTCTTAGAACTAATGGAACCAAAGAAGTCATTGTACATCATATGAATTCCTGGACTAAGATAAATTATTTTCATCCAGTTTTTAAATTGACCTATACCGTGCAATTTATAGTAACCTTTTTATTGCATGAAGTTCCAAAAGAAGGAATGAACAGTCAAAGCTGGTAAAACCTCTGCAAATTAATGATGGAAATATTTTTTATAGTCTTTGAAAGACCACAGCAGATATATACGGACACAATGAAAAAACATTTGTAGGTTAGGAGATGCATATATTTGGCCAGGTGGGAAGGGGGAAAAGAAACACACACTGTATTTTTTCCTGCCAGGATTTAGTAGCTCTCCCATTTTCAATTATCAAAACCTTGAATTTCATCTTCTATCTTTGTATTTACTTCACTTAATGCAGTGTAAACAATTTTAGTATTAAATTAAATAAAATATCATGTAATATCATGAATGAAAAAAATATCTTTGCTTTTGCTTAAGTTTAAGATCTAGAGGTGAGTGGGGAGAGGGTAAAAAAGAAACAGTAGAGAAAAAACAAGACTGCCAAAAGCGAGAATGTTAAAACAAAGTTTGCTAAGAGGTATAGACAGAGTAGCAGCAGTGATCAAACATTTGGAAGCAGTGAAAAGGCTTTGCAGGACTGGTCAAAAAAGGGCGTAGCAGAGTTTAGTCTCAGCACTATGAACTGCTGCCTCCTGCATGATTCCTGTTATGCCCATTCTTGGTAGAGGAGAAACCTGAAGCACCAATAGTTGTGGCTCCAGCTGAATTTTTTTTTTTTTTTTGTTTTGTTTTGTTTTTTAATCTACAATATCTGGCTAACTTTTCGTACTGAAACAAAGGAAATCTGTGAAGCCTACAAGTTTATTAACAATATATGAAGTTAAATATTTGCTTAATTCTTTCAGGGTCAGGGCTTATTGTATCTTGAAAAGTGTTTAAAGAAACTCCTGTAAAATAATATTCTCAGAAAATTCGGGAATGCTGAAATTCATTCGAACTTTTACTACACACTATATTTCTCTCTTATATCTCAGAAATGCTGACAAAACCCCCCACTTTCTCATAATGACCTAATATTAAGGTATTACACAGTACATCTCACAGACTATAACAAAACCAGGTTCCATTACAGGAATAATCCTGATGCAGCAAGATTAGATGCAATACTGTTACTCAGAGATTTCAAGTAGAATGATACATAACCAGAAACTTCAAGAAATTAATATTTAGCCTAATGTTAATGTCCATATTTTTATTTAGGCTAATTATTGCTGAATCACGCTGTCACTAGGTTCCCTATTTCTGTCTGGGGCATATTAGGCACATTAGCTTTTGAAAGGCCCTAGAGAACAGTTTCTGGAAGGAAAACCTCTGAACTGGAACAGACATTGTTACTACCAAATTACATTGTTACTATCAAAAAAATTATTAGAAAATACGAGCACTATGAAGGAATGAATTTGGTCACCAACTACAGTGTTATGCTGGTAGCAGGGCAAGAGTTCAGCCTAACTCACATATGGAAGATAGTTTGGAGATGAAAGCAAACCTGTGTGGTCCAAGCTGCCTATAAGCTACTTTATGCAGAAATCTCATAGCTCTCACGTATTTAATACAGCTCCACAAGGATTGTATTATAGGCTCCAAGATAATTAAGAGCCTTTGTTTACAACAGGCATGAGGGGGGTTGCATTCCACCAGAACCTACCAAAATACAAGAATTTCTAAAATTTGAGAAGCCTCAACTCATTAATTTAGACTTTGCTTCCTCCAGTTGATGGCAAATGCTTAGATTTACTGTCATAAATTATTACAAGCACAAATAAAATTTCTGTGTGGCATTTGATGTAATTGTGCTTTCTGAATTGGGTGTATTTGAACTGAATTAGATAACACATCCTCTAATCTCTACCTAGAAGCCAAATAATAGACCATTTTTATACTCCAAGGCAAAAAACGAAGACATACTCTTACCACGTGCATACTTCACAATTAATTCTTATCTTTGATCGATAATATTTTTCATTTTCAAATTTGTGAATGGGATGTGGAACTAAAAGTGCTTAAAACACAATGAGTAACCTTGTTCATTTGATATTTCCATCACCATTTTGTGACTCATGTGTTTCAAATAATCCTGAGAAGGCTGAGTTAAATATCCAAACTTCTGAATATTTATCCAGAGGAATCCAAATAAAAAATAGTGGGCTGTTAATGGGAAATGGGTTCTTTCAGTAAGAACAGCTCTTGCTATTGTACCACTCTGATATGACAGAAACACCAGCTGGGGTGGCAAAAAGAATTACGTGACTCACTGATTCATAATTTTATGGCTATGTTTCTGTTCTATATATATCTATATATATATATAGATCTATCTATCTATCTATCTATGTAGACATGTATCAGTGTCCTTCCCCAGCCAATAGATAGCACGTGTTTTTATTCTGTATACTGAAAAAACAGTCAGGAGAAAGGAAGAATGTCTGAAAAAGGATAAAAGAAGGAAGCAAGGAGTTACTCAGAAGAAATGATACCCTTAGAGTTGATCTAAGATAAATTAAGATTAATAACTTGAAATTTAGATCAGATCTTGTCTTTGGTAAAAACCCTGGGTTTAGAATATGATGGTTACATCAGAGCAGTTAAGCCTGTAGTTTACCAAGGTGAATAAACAAAACAAATATCTTTGATTTGTTTCAGTTTTTTTGCTTGACTTTTCATCCCTCTGCCCAGCCTTCATATGTTTTATTGGCAATTTATACAGTCATCAGAAGACACCAAAGCCTTAGCAACAAGATCTTCTGATGTACAAACAAAATGCATTTAATTTGACTCAATGTATTACAAGCATTATAATCCCTCTTCTGATTTCAACATGATCGACTAATCTCATCTGCTCAGAGGGATAAGCCTTGTCTCAGCCATGATGACAGGCTTAGAGAATGATAAAAATTAGGGCATTCTCACAGATTATATACTGTAACAACAGATAAGGCTTATGAATAAAGAATTGACTACAGGTGGTTATTTGTAGAAATGTACTAGATTAAGGGGTTAATGTTAGAGAGGTACAATGTCATTCGTAGTTAAATCATAGATACACACAAGTGTGGGAAAATCTTTCTTGCCTGCGTAAACATCAGGGGAGATGAAGAAAATTTCATAACTCATTTCACCAGTAGTCAGAATAAGCAAGTATGTTCTCAATAAAAGGATAACCCTAATTCATGCTCTAGAAGTTCATTTTGATAACTACTTGTATTGAGTAAAACAGAGAGACAAAAAAATAATGGCCTGGGATGAGATGGCAAGAGAAACTTTATCATGTTTTTTTCTAACTGCCTAAAATGCTTCAGTTTATTTTGCTGTTGTTCTCAGGTAAATTTAGTGCTTGTGATTCTTCTGTTTGGATTTGTAAAGAACATATGGTACAGCAATAATGGAGGAGGTGCATGACGCAAGGGGTAAGCTTTCTAACCACTGAGCAAGACCATGATATACACACATTTTGCCAGCAACTGCTAGCCGTGGGTGATTAAATCTCAGTGCATTGCTGTGAAAAAGTAATGAAACCCATATAGTAACAATGCAGGAAATGCAATTACATGTCATCTGCATGCTAGACTCACATTCAGTCTTCCTGGGAAAAAAAAACAAAGACGAAACCAAACAAATCTGACATGCTCTTCTAATCTGTTAACCTTAAGTAAATGAAAAGTAAAATGTAAATAACAATTCTTTTTCTAACACTATACAAACTTTTTATCCTGGCTTTGAAAAACACTTCCTATGTATCATATTAATATCATGTGATGTGTAGACACTTAACAAAAACATTTGTGGAGCGAAGGATTAGGTTATCACAATGTGACACCAATTATTTCAAAAAATATTACTGTATCAATATTAATGAATGAGTTTCAAAACTTGCTATAAAATTAGATCTCATACATATATAATACAGTGCAAATAATCATTGTCTCTACATTTCTTAATCATTACATCTTACCAGATCTTCTCTTTGCAAACAAAACAAAGAAACGATTATACTTCTAATCTCTCTGGATTTAACTGATAAATGCTGTAGAATTTTTTTTTTTTTTTTTGTATTGTGACTTTAGATTCTGGATATCTGAAGTTCAGAAAGCAGTCCCACTTGCTACTTATTTCTGTGATGGTAGAAAAACAAATTTGTCTGTTCAGTGATCACGGAAATTAGCAGGTGACTACAATCTTGGATACATATATTTTCCTACAAAGTTAAGTATCATAATAT
The DNA here is from genome assembly GCF_964273445.1 of Streptopelia decaocto. Taxonomy (NCBI): domain Eukaryota; kingdom Metazoa; phylum Chordata; class Aves; order Columbiformes; family Columbidae; genus Streptopelia; species Streptopelia decaocto. The sequence goes on from NC_138655.1 coordinate 99,699,068, forward strand.
TCTAAAGCAAAAAATTAATAAATATGACTGAATTAGTTCTCAGAATGAGGTACCAAGGAAAGAAGTGGTTGTGCATTGCATAGTAACAATGATAATATGAATTTACAGTAATATTGTTTCATGTCCATAATCTACTATGAGTAGAGGTAGGGGCTGACATCATTAAGAGTTTAAGTTTAAACCACTTGAACTTAATGCAAACTGAATGAATG
>NC_138655.1:99699479-99714479 GCF_964273445.1 Streptopelia decaocto
GGAGTTCCCACTGCTACCTGTTTGTTCACCAGTAGATATGCATGAAGCAGACCATGAAGAGCCCTGGAGAAACAATACTGCAGACAACAAGCAATATGCACATCAGTTCAACAAACTAGGTGTGCCACTTATCCAAAATAATTGATATATACTACTGGGGATGTGCTCTCCAGCAATCATCCTACTTAAAATGTGCCCATCATCTTTCTAGGATGCCAAGTGAGTGTATCCTTCCGTAGTCGTTGACACTAGATTAAACCTTATGCTTTAAACAAACATTAGAGCTGCATAAACCAGAAACAGCATGACATGCCTGACATTTTCCTGGCAGATATGGAATTACCTTACTATGCCATGATCCAAAGTCATGATGCAACGTCTTCCTAAAGGACATCTGCTTTGATATGTGTCATGCACAATGACACAACATTGACACAATCTCCTACTCTGCAAATACATGTTTTAAAAATGATGATAAAAATGCAGAGAAAAAATGGAATCAAGGCTGCAGGTTGATGATAATACTGTAAAAGAGTTATTAAGAATACCTTAACTGTCTGATAACTTTAGCTCATGTATGACCGCAGAGGTCATGTAATGGGGTAAGAACATGGCACTAGATCTATTATAATAATGAACCAACATCAAGTATTAAAGAAGTAAAAAAATCGAAAGCATCATTTCCAAACAAAGCTTGGAAGATGTTGGTGAAATCTGAAGTCTTAGACTGTATATTTGCACTCTGTATTGGCTGCCAATAGGCACAGCAGGTAGGAGTTGTTGGGGAAAGGGACGTCTTGGTCCCATTGCCTTTCCTCTAGCTGCTTCTGTTATGCCCAATTGAAGAAGGTGGGGATCCCTGAGAACCTTGCTCTTAAAACCTTTAACATAGGCATGACCTTTCGTGGAAATGAACATAGAACCTTCAGGACCACTGTCCTGGCAGGACAAATCACATCACAGCTTAGGAAACTCAGTGTAACTTTGCTGACAATCTTATGAAGAACCTGATCCATTTAAATATGACCTTTTATAGAACACAGGCTCCACAGAAACACATTTGGTTGTACCTTATCTCAAAAATATTCCACAACAACTCAGCTCACAAGTAAAAACATTTTTACCTTCTCCCAGTAAGTGTGGAAAGGAAGGTCAAAACTGAGCTTTTCTTCCTTCATAGCACTGCGTATTAGAAACACAGCACAGAAGAACTTGACTAGCTTAACTGTGGATGATTCAGGGCATAAATCTAGCTTTTGTAGTCTCCCAAAACTGCTTTGACTAATTATATCTCACAAGATGAAAGAAACAATATAATTATTTTTTTTTTCAGTAAAATATATAAAGACTTGAAAGTAAGGTGCAATAAACTTACGTAGTAAGACTGCTACGAGCAACTGCAATTTAAATTCCAAATCCCCTGAAAGAAACTACATCTATAGGCTAAGTCTCTACATTTGCAACTAACATCAGACAAGTATCACACAGAGCTCACATGTGGAGTGAAGGAATGTCTGAAATCTGCATTAGCTCACCAATACCTCTAGTGAAAGCTAGGCCTAAAGATCAGTTACAACCATTTCTTGCTGCTGTTTAAAGTTTACAGATAAGACATTCCCTGTCTTCCAAGATCTTGCAACAAAGCATCAAACTTTTTGCATAAAGAGAAGATGGCTTGTTATATATCTGAAAATTTTATTCAAGCCCTGAAGACTTTTGTTGAGGGTATAAAATGAGTAAGAATGTCTATGGGGAATCATCATCTGTTTGTGGCAGGCAAGAAATTCCAAAAATGTTTAGTCTGTTCTGCTCTGTGCTCCTGAAGAAAAGGTTGTATTTCCTTTTTCAGTGCCCATAATCTTTTTTAGAACCTTTTCTTTATTGAACCCATAAACATCACAGTGGAGTGGCAAGTCGTCATGGATTGCAGCGACTCTATCAAGGAAGCTACAGAGTAAATGATGCTGAAAAGTTGATGCTCACAACAATAAGGAGTTGACTAACTTCATGACAGTATGTATGACATCTGAGGTGTTAAAAAATAATACAGAAGACAATATGATGGATGTCATGCTATCAATATGATTTGGTCAACCCACAGGACCAAGATTCAGAAATCTTAAACAAATACAGGTTCCCTACCATTATCCTCTAATCTAATTTTGCTGACACTGTCTTCTGATTATGCAAGTTTCTTCAAAATGTCCTATTGACAAAGTCAGTGGCTTTTCTGATCTTTGACATACGTTGTCATACTTGAAGAAGAAAGTCAAATATGAAACTGCATTCAGTGAAGACCTTTAGGAAGTTACACAAAGGCAGGAGAACGATCAGAATGGAAAACATCTTCTACTTTACTAGGGACTCATCTGCCATAAATCATTTCAATGTCTTAACTTTTGAAATAGTAGACCTAGAAGCAAAACGGGCTTTTTCAAATTCATTGTGTGCTTTGGGGTTTATCTTTCCTTTTTCAATCTGCTGTTACATTGGCGCTGTACTCCATTATCAGTTCACAGACTGTAAATGTCTTTTTCTATTGTACTCGTCAATATCCATAAGAAGTTGGTGGGATTATCCATCTGTATATTTTAAATATTGATTTTTTTTTTCTCAAAGATTTAACATGGTTTGTTATGGATAGACTAATAAATAAAAAGTGATTCTATGAAATAGATACAGATTATAGATTTGTTTTATGATGAGAAGAACTTTTTAATAATTTAATATTTACAGTTTCTTGGTGAGCTGATTTAACTGATTTTAAATGTTACCACTAAGCTTTTCAAAATAAATTAGGAATATTCAAGGAAGTGCCTAATTTTATTAACAACCCACAGTTCATGGGTACTTCAGTTTCAAGCTTCCTTAGCAAATCACATCATCCATCATCAGGTGAATGAGTGTATGTCTGACTGAAAAGATATGATTATTATTATTATTATTGAAGGACAGTAGTACATATATAAGTGAAGCAACACCACCATTAATATGTTAGTTGCTCAGAGTGACAAATGGGTAAAAAGAGATAAGAGCCGAGGCACTTACACTGTGCAATATACATGTTTATAGGTTACAATTAAATTGCCATCATTTACCAGTAATAACTTCATGGTGATATAGAGAATTACCAGTTTTCTGAGATACATAGCTTATAGCAATAGTTGAGAAGCAGCAGTTTCTCCTGTATTTGAGGAGGGGAAAAAATCACAAATGTGTGGTGTTCAGTGTGTGTGGATGGAGGTATTGTGCATAAAATGTCAACAACTCCTTGTAAAAGATCAAGTAAAAAGGAATAGACATGTCCCTTTGTTAGCATTTTAAATAAATACATGGCTCTACAAAATTAGAATCAGAAAAGAAATGTTAATTTCTATCCTAAAACCTTAGAAAATGTTATATCTGATCTCACAGAGTAGTTTCTCTAAAATATCTCTTTGGATGGAGGCAGAGTTCTGCCTTAATGGGTCTTTCAGAAATTTGATTGCATGCAGAGACAATTCTCAAGGTATCATCAGACAAAAGAAAAGAGAGGAACATGCAGGAGTCTATTATATAATTAATCTCCTGGCCTTGTCAGATAGAGTGTAAGGGAACAATAAAGCATAGACCTTGGAGTTTAATAAAAAGTTTCTCTTATTCACAAGAAACACCAAACCAAACCACAAAAACCCAACTAACCAACCAACCACCAAAAACAACAAAAAAACCCCAACTAACAAACAAACAAAAAATGAACAACCCCCCCAACCAACAACAAAAATCCCCAAAACAACAACAACAACAAAACCATGAAAAAAAACCCAGATATAGGTGAGCCCCAAGTAAGAAATGCTGAAAAAAAACAATAGTGAAGTGCATAGGATCGCTGTTTATGAAAGGTGCCTTTTGAGATAACTATCTTCCTACTACAGAAGCTTCTAAGTTTTGAACCTTCAAAATTAGTACTCTTTCAAGAAGAATATAATGCAATTTCTGATATTTAAACAATCTTAAATCTTTATTGCCAGCATATATAAACTTTGAGCAGTGATGGGGACCTGAAAGACCTGAAAATTATCTTAAGCCATCTGCAGCAGGGAAGGTCAAAAACCAGCTGTACTAGTGTTGATACAAGGCTGAAGAGCATGTCTTTGTTTTTCAGATCACAGTTCTCTCTCATCTTCCTCAACCCTCTGTCTAGCTTTCAAACATGAACATGAAAATAATTTTTTTTTCTTTCTATGGATTAAAAATGTGTGCTTCCTAAAAATATTTATTGAGAGACAACACAGAAGAGGCAACCCTTCCCCCCTCAAACCAACCCAAGTGCAGCAAGCGCCAAACCCTGTGTATCAGAGCATGATTATTAATATCCTGTGGATATATGATAATATTCGGTTACACTAAACTACTACAACTATGTGGTTTAATATCAATTAACTGAGGTGTATAACTTCCAGGTACTCAGTGTTGAAAACATTGGTCCAGTTGGTTTGGTTGGAAGAATTGTGGCTCATCCACATGTCCCCTGGGAAAAGGTAACTACTATATGCGTTTGTTCCCTGGATGTGCTGCAGGAGGACAGCTGCTGCAGCATGTTGGAGACCTTGTGGGAGAACTTGGTCTCTCAGGCGATCCAGTTGATTACAACAAGTCTTTACCCTTTTCTGGCATTGGCTCTGTCTCAATGGTAAAAGTGAACCTGCAGTCAGAGGCACTGAAAACTGAATTAACCAAAATCCCACAAAGGCATGTTGCTGCTGTTCAATAAGACTTGTAGACTTACACAGGTAAGCTTTGAAATAAGCTTCTCTTTGATTATTTACCTTAGAAAACTTTTCAGACCGTGCATAAAGCTCAGTGATTATATACCAGGTGATTCTACGCTTGTTTTTTAACAAGAAGCAAGAAGTCACACATTTTCAAAAAGAAAAATAACACTTCACTTTTTATTTTCATTTGGAATTTTGCTTCAGGCTTCTATGCCACAAACACTGAAAAGCTTGTTTTAGAAGTTGGTTCCACTAGCAAATTACTTGCAAACTTCTTCATATATTATTGTATTATTAAAAGCTGCAGATTATAAAATTATTCTGTTATAAATGAGCAAGATGTTAGAACAATATGAATGCTCTCATATGTTCAATTTAAAAAGTAACCAAAAAAGTATAATGCTTCCAGAGCAGAGCAGTGATTGTATGCTTATTATAGTCAAGGGTACAGCAATAACATATGTACTTGGCACACTGGAGTCACTGACCATCTTCAGGCCATTCAAATAATTATTTTGACGAATGCAGTGTAACTACAAGAAATTAAGTTATTTGCATGGAAAAAGGAACTACATCACTAAAACCAGTATCTAACAAAGTTTACAAAGACATTGCAAAGATTCAGTGGCACTGATATAAAGGATCAGAACAGAAAATTTCCAGATGTGTTTCTACCAAGAGCCTCATTTCATAGTGCAAACCTACCCTCTGTGCTTTCCCGAGATCCACGTGCATCAACACATCAATCTTGTAGTCAGATTCCATTTCTGTACTCAGACCAGAGAGACAAACAGTTGATTATCCGGTTACAGATTTGAAATAAATGGTGAGGGTAAAAAGAAACACTTAGGAACTACCCACAGATATGTAAATTTCTAAATCTGCTAAAAAGATATTTGAAACTGTCACCAGTTTCTGGTTTGAGTTTGGCAAGATGGGCTCAGAGCTGCAATGTTGCTGCAGTGGTCCCACAGTAAAGGGAACAACATCATGCGTGTTACCTTTCACATCCCACTGTTGCAAAAGTTGGATTTGCACAGGCAACACAGAAAAGTGTTTCAGGGTGTACCCACACTTACTAGCTTTTAAGCATCATTAAAAACAAAACAAACCCCAACCCCCAAAAACAACAGCAAAACAAAAACTAAACAAAAAACAAAACCCCAACAAAACAAAAACCAAAACCCAACAAACCAACCAAACAAAAACAAAAAAACAAATGATCATGGGCAAGTTTACCTCTTGATCTAGACCATAGTTACCTAAATAGTCTGATACTATCTGTCACTAAAATGTTAATACTATGAAAAGCTGAGGTAGTTGGAGAAAGAGAATCTTTCAGGTACTTTGTTTTGAGAGGTATCTCCCATTAAGGTTCATTCTAGAAAACCCCACTAAAATAGGCCAGCATTAAGAAAAAACATATTATATACCTCTTACTCTTCATTGAAAAGCAAAGGCCAACAGTCCTCCTCTCAAAATACTAGAAACTGCTACAGTTGTTGAGTGTCCTAGAAGACAACATACTTTAACTTATATCTTCCAACCCTGTTGAAAAAAAAAAGGAGGCAAATATTAGTCTTTCTATGGAAGGTAAAACTAAAGTTGATAGTGCTCACAGTATTTTTTCAATATCAAATTCCAATTAGAATTACGCTAGAACAATTTTTATTATCAGGTGTTGAGCAAAAGTTCCCATTGAAATCCACAAGAAATCAATGATTATCTGATTCCCATATTATCCCATGGCTCCAACCATGTCCTGGAGCACAAGAGTTCCAGCATATCAATTAGACCACCAGTGCCATATTTAAGCAAGGTAATCCATATTTAGGTAATCTATTTAAGCAATGTGATTACTTTCCTACCAAAATACACAGTGATCAGAAATAATAATACTGGATTCATTAAAAAAAAAAAAAAAACTAAACCCACCATTCCTTCATTCTTTTAAGTATTATGTAAGGAGAGTATTGTTCATTTCAGCTGTGTGTTTTATTCTTTTTAAGAAAATATTACTACTATAACAGGGAAAACAAGCAATGTCTTCCCCCCTCACACACTTTGGTGTGACTTTTAAGGCTACAAAATGTGCCAGATTAAGACCTTGGGATGGAAATGATATGTTTATCCACAGGGCATTTTTGGCACTACCAACAGCTGTGCAACTTTTCCCGAACAATGTTCCTCAACAATGACTTGAAAGGACCACAATTAGGGGCAGGAGAATAGTTTAATTTCCATGCCCATTCAATCCTTGTCTTCTCTGCTGAGGCTGCCAACTGTTGCCAATTGCAATGGTGGATATTGTGACATGGACACTTGTCCACTAGTAACTGGACCAAGGCTGCAATCCAATGTAATTATTTTCAGTCACTATTGACCTGCGAGAAGTTTCAAACAAGGAAGTGTTGAAGCTTTTCTGCTTTTACCAGCTTCCTCAAGCAATGCTACCACTGTAGCAGTGACAGCTGAAGTGTTCCCTGACAATTCCCAGAACCATTTTAGTAATTTTTCAGTTTTTTAACTCTCTCCTCTGATTAATTTGATTACCAGTAAAACAAGCAAACAAACAAAAACCCACAAAAAAATCCCAAAACCCAAAACAACTGAAACCCCCCCTTTCATACATACATCAAAAATACATATTTGAAATGGTGTAAAATTTTTTTATTAAAAGCCCTTGACATGAAGGGCATTTCTTGTGATGTAGCACAGGATGAAAATACCAAGATCCACTTTCATAATCACTGTGTGTTAACCACTCATCCTTTCCCATCATATCTGAAGAGCTACCATGTGGGTTTTTTTCCATCCAGGTTGTAAATTTGAAATGGTAATTCTCATGCCATATACATGCTCACAGACATATATATATATAAATTCTATACTTAAGTAACTAACAGGTAATTTGGTAATGACAGGACCAAAGCTATAGCAAGAATGCATAGCTCTGTCTGGCTTCAGGAGCATAAGTAATCCTGGCTTATGTTTGGAAAGGAACCATAAGTGCCACAGGCATAAATTAAAAAAAAAAAAATAAATTATGAATAGGTATAATTTAGCTCTATTGGTTTTAAGCTAGTTTACAGGAAACAAAAATATAAGTAATGCACATTGTATTATCAGGCACAAGAAAGAATACAACAAGAAAAAAAAAGAAGTACTGAAGTAAGGTTGCTCTGGCCTTCCTCCCAGTTTGGAATGAGAGCAGAGGAGAACAGGAGGAGCAGTTTAACTGCACAGATCCCTCTGGTGGCAGAGACAAAAATGGGATTTTGGCTAAATCTGAAAGAGCAAGTCTTTCAGAGCCAGATGTTTGGAGCACAGGAGTCTGCAGCAAGGGAACCTGCAGAGCTATCTCTGCAGAAAGGCTGCCTGATCTCAGGGGTACCTGCAGGACTCGGCTGCTACTTAAAATGCACAGAAAGGAGATGTGCAGGAGGCCACAGGGTGGAGGAAGCAGGATGCAGGGCAGTCATGCAGTTCCGTGTTACACAGCTGGAGAGGGGTATCTTTCTGCATATTTTGATTAATGCAGGTATCCAGATGTATTTTGGGCAGACCACAGTATAAATTTTATATTGTCCCCATGTGATCCAATACAAATGGTTGTATTCCTTGCAACAGAAATAAACTAGTCTCTTTTTCCTCCAATAGAAAGAAACTAGTCCCTTTCTCCTCCATAGTGATGAGCTATTGAATGCTAGAGCATGAGTCTAGGAATGTCAAGGTATGCCAAATGTATGTAAAGCAAAAGAACAAAAAGGTACCCCTACCTGTAAAGCCACCTACACTGAAAATGACGGCGAGTTCCTTGTCTATAAAGTAATAAATAATAAGGTCTAATAAAGGTATAATCTCACTATCCAACTATGTTTGTTAACAAAACCCATCCTGAAAGTTTATCATACTTTCATGTGTCACATCTGCTCTTTGCTTTATTGTGCTGCTCTAGAGCCTTGGTCCTACCGTAAGTGCAGAAGTGCATAGAAGATACAAGAAATCATCCTGCCACCCTTATCTGTTTAGGATTTTTTTTTTAGAAGTATGTTCTAAGGGGAACAAGACACAAGAAGAAAAATATCTGGCTTATAATGGGGAGATTATTTGGCAGGCTTATGTAATTAAATGTGCAATAAGTTTATAATTTCACTGTAAGTTATGTAACAGTTTATACTGATTTATGTAGTCTTTTCAGCTCACCTGGAATGATTTGTCCTTAGTCAAGTGAGTAGTGTTTTTCTGAACCTGAACTTATTTATGAAATGGACTGTACAGAGTGACTGCCTTCAATAGCTAATACAGGACTGGGTGAAATAGAAAATCTCAGCAGATAGTAATTAATTGGTCAATATTGGCAAACATCTCTCTGTCAAACCAACATCCTGCCTCCTCTGGTGATGTTTCCCTCTTTGTTTCTAATTTTTATTAAAATCACTCCTCTAAAGATATTCTTACAAATTTCTGGACGTCAATTACAAAATCAGCCTAGAGGAAGGCTACTTCTGTACTGTCTTGAATTCTAAAATGTTTTGAATAGAGTTTCTTGGTAATTCAGTATAGCATTTATGGAAGCCCTCAGTTTTGATCTGTTGTAATATATGGACATTTTCTACCACGATTCAAAGACAAATCATAAAATATCCTCAATATGAGTTTAGTTGATTGAGAAACATAGAATCATAAAATCATTTAGGTTGAAAAAGACCTATAAGATCATCAAGTCCAACCGTTATCATAACACTACCAAGTCTGTCACTAAACCATGTTCTAGTACTGTGTCTACACATCTTTTAAATACCTCCAGGGATGGTGACTCCACCACTTTCCTGGGTTGCCTGTTCCAATGCTTGACAGCCCTTTCCATGGAGAACTTTTCCCTAATATCCAGTCTAAGCCTCCTCTGGTGCAACCTGAGACCATTTCCTCTCGTCCTATTGCTTGTTACTCGTGAGAAGAGACCAACACCCTCCGTACTTCAACCTACTTTCAGGTAGTTGTAGAGAGTGATATAGTCTCCCCTCAGCCTCCTTTTCTCCAGGCTAAACAGCCCCACTTCCCTCAGCTGTTCCTCCTAAGACTTGCGCTCTAGACCCTTCACCAGCTTCATTGCTCTTCTCTGAACTCACTCCAGCACCTCAGTGTCTTTCTTATAGTGAGGTGCCCAACATGCTGCAGGGGTAATAAATTGCTGAATGGATTTTTACAGAGCTGAAATCCAGTGTGAAACTACAGAAACCCCACAGTGTCAGAAAGTTTGACCAACAGTACCGGGGACCAAAAATCTTAGAACCATAGTATGTTCTGAGTTGGAAGGGACCCACAAGGACCATCGAGTCCAAGTCCTGTCCCTGCATATGACAACTCCACAGTTCACACCATGCATCTGAAGGCATTGTACAGTCTCTTTGTGAATATTGTCAGTTTTGGAGCTGTGACTACCTCCCTGGGGAGCCTGTTCCAGTGCTCCACTGCCCTCTGGGTGAAGAACCTTTTCTTAATGTCCAACCTAAACCTCCCTGGCACATCTTCCTGCAATTTCCTCAGATTCTGTCATTAATCACTAAAGAGAAGAGTTCGATGCCTGCCCCTCCTCCTCTCATTGTGAGGAAACTGTAGACCATGATGAGGTCTCCTCCATGTTGCCTGTCCTTGATTCCATTGATGATGTAATTTCTGTTTTCGCTGTATTTCAGAAGATTGTATTGTATTACTTATGTATTGTATTACTTATTACATTGTGTTACTTATGCATGTAGCAGATTTACTGTATTGCAGGAAGTTTTCTCTAAAAATGTCCCCAGATACTTACTGTGAACAGAGTGTTTAAAATTTCTTAAGTATAAAATAATAAATATGTATTTATTATTTTTTAAATTAAGCAATGTCTTGCTCAGGCTGTTATCTGTGGACGGCCTTAGATATGCAGCTGGATACACTTTAATTCTTAAAGAAATGAGGTCTTAGTATTGTATCAAATGGGGTCACAGTAAAATAAGTTACTCTGCATTAGGTATCTATACAGTAACCATACTGCAAAAATGCCACTGCCTATAATAGGTCAAAACTTTTTTCAGAGTGATAAATGGCATCTATTTTCTTTTGATTGCCATCACATTAGCACTTGAAGACAAAAGGACAATCTTTCTTCACATAAATGTTAAATGCATGTCCTAGCTTATAGAAATATTTTTTTCTTTTATTTCAGCTCTACTATTTTTTTTTAATTAAGAGGAAAATTTGGGAAACTTTTCACATATTACTAGAACTCATTTTTAATAAATACAATAAAATTGCTTTGTGTGTTTTTTTAATGAGAAATTAACTAGAAATTATTGCTTTTGTAAACAAGGCACCATTACTTTTCCTTTAGCTAGTGAGACAGACAGTGAAAGAATTTAACTGTAATCACAAACAAGCAAACACTGATGATATAATGTAGTGCAGGTCTACTTTGGCTCATCATTTTATGTTAACATAGCAAGTTTAAGACTGTGCTGACAAGTTTTCATGTGTCATAGTTTATTAAGCCAGAAAGAAAATCACATGTTCTGCTAATATCAAAATTATTTTCCTTGGATTAAAGTATAAAGCCAGTCTAAGGGGGAAAAATAATTCTTAAAAAACTGAAACTGCCTTTTTAATATGAGTAAAAATGTCAATTTTCTTCTGAGATGGTGTAAAAAAAAATCCAATCCCCTTATCTTTTAAAATTTTTGATACACAAATATGCAAACTGATAAATTCCCCTTTTCTGTGGCAACAAGTAATTAAATAATAATGATTTTGACTGCAAAGACCTGCAGTGTCCAACTGCAGTGCAGTCAGCTCTCAGTTTTGTTTTATATTACACATGCTACATAATGCAAAGACTTCTATAATATATTTCTTTACAGTATGAAGCATCTTTTTAATGAAGAGAAATTATTGAGCTGCTGTAGGGAGTAAATACACATGTATACGCCCTTTATCTGAAAACTATATTGTGACAGGTGTTTACTTTGAGTATTACATGATTTTTATTTTGATGTTTTTAAACAGATGCCTCATCAAGTTTGTCTGACTGAGACCTGTAACACGAGTCAGACGTCAAACAACAGGACACTTTGCAATGAAGAAATAAACTTTTTACTTTTGATAATGTTTTTGAAAGTATAGTTTCATGATCTGGTATTTCTTATCTCCAAGTAGAGGAATGGGAAAATAGGGAATGATAGTTCTATGCTGCCCAGAAGGCAATGGACAAGAGATGTTCATGCTGTTTTTTGAAAGCACTGTATACGTTTTCATTGCTAAACAAGTTTTTAATGAGGAATTTCCAAGAATTAGAACTATTTTATCTTCCAGGACAGGAACAGGCTGGTTTACAGTCTTCTCCACCTCTTTTTCTCATTTTCCCTTCCATCACAGACACAGGAGGTTCACTGCAGGTCACAGCAATGCAGAACAAGAGAACCCCATCCCACATAGTGCAGGGGCTTCTGCGTTGCAGCGTGATGCCACAGAGAACAATGCTTGGTTCTAAAACTAGCCTTTCTAACAGCTTTTCAAAGCCTGGTTTCTCTTCTTGAGGCAGAAAAAAAGTATCTTTTTATCCTGGACATTATTCTGACTACATTATGCATGTGTACTTGTAAACTTCCAGATACCATTTAAACTACTGTTTAGATTTTAATACCAGAAAAAAAAAAAAAAAAAAAAAGGAAAAAAAAAGAAGTATCACTTTTATCAAGTAGTGAAGAAATGAAAAATAGTCAGTGAGTGAAAGAAAACACATAGTTTGCCAGGTTCATTAAGAAATGTGGTAGGACATCTGTGAAACTGAGACTAAATATCAGACAGTCAGGATGCTCTGAATATTGGCTTATCAGATTTTGAGAGCAATGTTTTTGTAATCCTGCTTGTTGAAATGCAAAAATAGCCTTTTTAGGGAATGCAAGCTTAAACTGTTCTTTAAATTCCTGCACATTTATGCTAGCAGATCTTGGATGAAGAAGCTTAGTCAGAAAACCTTAATCACCTGATGTTACACACGAATGAATACACAGAGGCTGAAATATAGAAGGTTCAATCTGAATATGAGAAACTACTTTGAGGGTGCCAGAGCACTGGAGCAGGCTGCCCAGAGAGGCTGTGGAGTCTCCTTCTCTGGAGACATTCAAGACCTGCCTGGACACATTCCTGTGCGATCTGCTCTGGGTGAACCTGCTTTAGCAGGTGGTTTGGACTAGATGATCTCCAGAGGTCTCTTCCAGTCCCAACCAGTCTGTGATTCTGTGATTTTGGCAGTCACTTTTCAGGTTGCCCCCTCATCACAGCAGAAACAAATGATGACTGAGGTTTTCAGAGGGAGATGGCTGAATGTGCTGAAAGGCAGCACTGATGCCACTGAATCATAGCCTGGAAAATTGCAACTGGGCTAGACAAACAGATATTCATAATGCTAAAATATATCCATTTTCCATAGGACAGTACAAAGCAGCCCTTTGCCTCACAACACAATAGCTGTGTTGTACCATCCAGCACTCACTTTCTCCAGGCAAACAATTCTGAAGATGGTGTCCTTCAAACCTCTCTAGCACAAAATGCCATTTAGGAAAATGTACTTTGATAAGCATGTTTTAAATTAAATCTGAAACATTCACAAGGGACAGAGCTACTACTCTACAGACTCAGGTTTTTAAACTATACACCCCAGCTTTTTGCTCTGAAGAATTTGCTAGATCCTTCATGCCTGGACATTGTGAATTAAAAAGCCCATAAGTAATAACAAAGTGATAGTTGAGATGCATGCCCTTCACAGTCAGAGAAACTAATTCAGATGGATTTCATTTTGACAGCAGCATCTGTGCTGCTCTAGACCACCAGGACATTTTTCGTGCTCAGGGAAGCATGGTAGACTTCCCAGCCCTATGAAAAAGGTGACTTCAACCTACCTTTATGCCCAAAGGATACAAGACTGCTGTAGGGGCTGCCTTGATCAAAAACATCAATTAAGAAGCTCTGAAAGATGCTACAATACATATACAAACTCACCTGAGGTGTCTACCCAGCAACTTCACAGCCCACAGCAAGTGAGGATCTCCTTACAGGAAGTGTACTAGAAAGGCCATGCTGATCCCAAAAGCACTCTGTATTCCCTGAAAACTGCAGTCCACATACTAGAAATACCACTGTCTTGGTATACAAAGAGCTTTTACAGCCTCCTTTTCTAACTGAGTGGTGGTGTGAACACCTAATGGAGTAAATTTTCCAAAAAGACAATATGTAAAATAAATTAATTTCTGTATCTGCTTAGGTTGTTGTCCAAATACTGAAGTTTTTTAAACAGGTGACACCTGAATCTGAGTCAGAACATCTTCCAAAGTTTTCCTAGGAAACAATTAAAACGGGCCTCACCAGCCAAATTGCCTAAGTGATCATTAATTAGAGGTCTTAGGGAAGACATCTGATAACTTCACCTGGAAAGGTGGCAGAATTAGAGACATAAGATGTGATGAAACATGACTGGAATCCCTGGCATGCTTTGAAGTATCTCACATGGCTGTCGTTCTTCCAGTATTGTTATCTCCCAGTTTAGAACTGTTTATAGTGTACTAATCGTGATACGATGATAGATCAGCACATGCAAATTACAGTAGTTCCCCTTTATATTGCTGTTTGACTTGGTTTGTGGTGATGATGTTGTTGTTGTATGGGGGTTTTCTTGAAGGAGAAGAGTGGGTTTTTTTCATATTTTCCAGTTCAAAGTCTAGGACAATACATACGCAAATATATATGCATGTTACTATGTCATTTTGTTCTTCACCTTATCCATAAGGCAAGTAATTATTTTTCTTAAAATATAACATAAGTGATATTGAAAAGAAGCTGCACCCTTAGCACATCACACCTTTACCCACTGAAAAGGTAAAAGAAAAAAAGGAGGGGAGAGGAGGGAAGGGGAGGGGAGGGGAGGCGAGGCGAGGAGAGGAAAAGAAGAAAAGAAAGAAAAGAAAGAAAAGAAAAGAAAAGAAAAGAAAAGAAAAGAAAAGAAAAGAAAAGAAAAGAAAAGAAAAGAAAAGAAAAGAAAAGAAAAGAAAAGAAAAGAAAAGAAAAGAAAAGAAAAGAAAAGAAAAGAAAAGAAAAGAAAAGAAAAGAAAAGAAAAGAAGAAAAAAAAAAGAAAAAAGAAAAGAAGAAAAGAAAAGAAAAGAAAAGAAAAGAAAAGAAAAGAAAAGAAAAGAAAAGAAAAGAAAAGAAAAG